>NC_069500.1:323089036-323324036 GCF_027579735.1 Bombina bombina | reverse complement strand
TCAGTCTGTTAGCAGATAAAGAGAAAAGCAGAAATAGAAAGATATGCTTATCTTTGTTAAACCAGTAATAGTGATGTCTACTTAAAGACCCATAGTTTACCTTGTCCAGGTTTACCATTAATCTACAGAGATCTTTTATGGAGCTTTGGCCTAAAATGGAACCGCTACACAAAAAAGTAATGCTGGACAGATTTTACTCAGCCATCTACTACTTAGAGGCAGTATATTATTTGTGAGTCAATCACAGTACCACTTATTTTCTCGCCTTATTGCAACACTGGTACCTACATTATCTGACATTGATACCAGTGCTATAGTGTCTAAAATTAAATATTACTACTGACTGCAAATAAACCTAATTAACCTTACCTGTATTGTTCAGATCACACCTACAACATGTGAACCCTTTCGTTAACCTCAGTGCCCTTACCCTGATCCCTCACTCTATGTTAACCATATCCATGATCCTTCAGCTTAATTAAACCTTACTGCAAACACCCACTTTAATTTACTCCTTACTGTGACCTCCCAAAACCTTACCTGCTATTTAATCCTAACTAAGATTAACACAATTTTCCACTGAATTAACCCACCAATGAAACCTTCCCAACCTAATTAACTCTATGACCCTACTAAAGTATTATTTTTATTATCAGTTATTTGTAGAGTGCCAACAGATTACACTGTGCTGTAGGTCTAATATGCATATTAGCATTTATGGGAGACAAATAGGTAGAGAACCCTGCCAAGAGTAGCACTGTTGTAAATCAGCTCTCATGAAGGTGATCTACAAAACAGCTGGGCTCAAAAGCTTACATGGTAAGGGGATGCAAAAAGGATAAGAGGAACTGAGGTAAGAAAATGTTAGTGTATATTGTATGCATCCCTGAAGACAGAGTAGAGTCTTGAAACTAGAGGAGAGTATTGTGGAGCAAGGCAAAGAGTTTTACACTATAGAGGCCTAATCTGGAGAAGTCCTGTAGACAGGAATGTGAAGAGACAACAAGAGAGGAGGAGAGAATGAGGTCATGAGCAGAGGGAAGGGGGGCAGGAGGGAGAGTATCTGGAAAGGAGGTCTGAGATATAGGGGAAGCAGTGTAATTGAGGGCCTTGAATGTCAAATTCAAGATTTTGTGTTTTATTCTGGAACTTAAAGGAAGCGAGTGAAGTGATTGGCAGAGAGGTGCAGCAGATAAGAAGTGACGTGTAAGGAAGATCAGCCTGGAAGAGACATTGATTATTGATTTTTAAAGGAAATAGACGGCAGCTAGGGAGACCAGAGATGATGGAGTTGCAATAGTCAAGACCGGAGATGGTGAAAGAGAAGATTAAAGTCTTAGTTGTGTCTTGTATGAGGAAGTGGCGAATTTTGGAGATGTTTTAATGTCGAATTGGCAGGAATTGGTCAAAAACTGGATATGGGGAATGAATGAAAGTGTGACCCCACAATATCGGGCATGCGGGGTTGGGGTAATAATGTTATTATTAACTGTTATAGAAAGTTGAGAGATAGCAATATTAGAAGGGGAGGGGGGGATAAGGAGCTCAGTTTTTTGATACATTTAGCTTAAAAGGACATTAGACCAATTTTTTTTTCTTTCAAGATTTAGACAGAGGATACAATTTCAAACAACTTTCCAATTTTACTTCTATTATCAATTTTGCTTCATTCTTTTGGTATCCTTTGTTGAAGGGTCAGCTGTGCTTTACTAGGAGTTAGCTTTGATTGAGACAATGCAAAGTAATCAAATATGTGCCACCACCAATCACCAGCTAGCAAGGAAGGTGATAGGTCTGTTGCAGAGAGGTAGATTTGGGACTTTATTAAGTAACCTAAGGATGAGATATAAATTAAGAAGAGAATGGTACCAAGGACAGAGTCCTGTGGAAAGCCAACAGAAAGTGGTAAATGGGAGGAGAACCATGAAAGGGCTGTTTCCCACTAAGGATTGTAGGGTTTAGAGCCAGGGAGGGTGGTCAATGGTATCAAAGCATGCAGACAGATCGAGAAGGATTATCAGAGAGAAGTGGCCTTTCAATTTTGCTGTGATTAGGTCATTAGTAACCTTAATAATTGCTGTCTTTGTGGAGTGTTGGGGCAAAATACAGATTGTAATTGATCAAGGAGGGAGATATGATTAATGATTATATACTAGAATTAACCAATATTTAGATCCCAGAAATATAAATGTCTTTTTATTTTCTTATAGGATCGTCTCACGTCAATTAACAAAGTGTCCACAGAGAGTTCTGATATAAATCTCTTTGTTTTTAAGGAAATTAATATTTACATGTAATATGGTAGATAAGTAGTTTCTTTCAGGGAGTGGATACAAATCCGTTAATTAATAGCCTTAGTAGTTGATGTTAAACAATCATAGCCTGTGGATGTGTATATTTCTTACTCGGTGGATGATGCAATTGTAAAATTCACCGATACACAGAAGGTGAACTTCCTCTGCTTGCAGCCATCAAATGGACCCCACTATTTGTTTCAGCGTTCCCTTCACCGTGCACCTGTAAAGCTGTGGTCGACGTCACAGGTCGCGTAAATTCCGGGTGGTCCAATAGCAATAGCGGGAAATCGGAGATAATTCAAACGGCAATTCAGTCCACTTTCGGCTATTTCCAGTAGTCTTTAGAGGATCGGTTTAGCTTGGATATACAGAGCGCTCTGTTTTTTACCTCCAATAAGAAAATAAAAAGACATTTATATTTCTGGGATCTAAATATTGGTTAATTCCAGTATATCTCTATAAACCATTTCCTCTGGCAAACTTGTATCAAATCACTTCTTGCCGTCACACTAACTTTGCTGAGTTATTCGTTAATTTCCACAGAATTGTTTCTATACATTATCATGAAAGC
Source organism: Bombina bombina (assembly GCF_027579735.1). Taxonomy (NCBI): domain Eukaryota; kingdom Metazoa; phylum Chordata; class Amphibia; order Anura; family Bombinatoridae; genus Bombina; species Bombina bombina. The sequence goes on along the minus strand of NC_069500.1, from coordinate 323,321,168 downwards.
TTTTAGATGTTTTTAGCTAAGTATTAAACACTAGTATATTACATATTAGGATATCCTAGGTTTTTATTGTGTTTTATAGATAACCGTTTACAATATATTCTATATATATATATATTTTATGATTAATATATTCTATAGAAATATATTGTTTATTATACTATGCGTGTTTTTTTGTATTTTGTGTAGTTGATGGTATAGAATATATATTGTTTTTAAATTTAGTTTTATATTCCAATTAATATTGCCCTCTTTCCATTATATTGCTGCATGTTTTATTATTATATCAGGTCTACATAGAGGAGTAATTGGTATCACATATGTGTTATATACCTATATAGGTTACCTATTTAAAATATTTCATATAACGTTTCATATTTCATCCAAATATAATAAGAACAAATCCACACACACACACATATATATATATATATATATATATATATATATATATATATACATTGTTTTTATCCAGCGCTTCTCCTATATCCGTTTTTTACTATTTTTACATTGAGAGGTTTGGATATCACCTCCCTAACTAGGAGACAGCTAGACTGGCCTAAGAGTTGTAGACACAATTTTTGTATTTATTTATTATGTATTAGCCTTTCCAAAAGTTTTGAGGCAACCTCCCAACAAAATGTAAACTTCTACCTTAAAATTAGGCCTCTAAATAACTCTCCTTCAAAAATCAACCCTAAATTCCATGAAATGTAAAAGGAGCCTCCTAATAAATTAATCCCCACACTACCCCTAGCATAGACTCTCTTTCTGGTTAGCCTTTCTAGGTTCATAAGTTATATTAAGAGTACATTAAAAATAATGGAACGAAAACTAAGATTAAAATAATAATACATTTTCATTTGTGTCTTTCATTGTCCTCAGACAATAAAAGGTCCACATGCCACAATCTGACAGGTTTTCTTTACTCATCTTTTGCTGAAATCTGAGGCCCCCACTCTCACATAAATTTGATCTACGCAAGTTGAAGGCAAACTATGTTTTCCTGGCATCTAGTGGTACAAAACATGCAAAAAATCCCTCCATAAACATTCTAATTATAAAGTATATTTAACTGTATCTTTAAGTATCTTAAATCATAATTTCTTGAGTCTAAGATGCAGATGATAATAATATTAATGTATTGAAAGGACTCAAAAATCAAAATTGAAAAGCACAAAGGTGCATTTCGGTATTGAATTGAAGGTTTTGTTTTTTCAGTGCAATTGGAGTTGCATAAAGGGCTTTTTACAAAGATGATATACTGTGCACAAATATATAAAGCATATGTAGATATGCTCCTTGCACTTCACCCACATTCAAATGACACGGCCTGAAGGATATATTGCGCAATTGAGTGACTGAGGGGGCACAGTATTTGCACATAAAAGTACAGTGAATACATTCAGCCTTGATTATTATGCCTGTTTATGGCTAAAGAAACACAAACTTATATTATTAATACCTCTTTATCTGTTCTTCTACAGGGATGTGCAGGCTCTGTGGAGTCCTGTTCATGCCTTAGCTTGGCATCTGAGGGAGGACTTCAGGAACAACTCTGAAGCTTGGGCACATGACAAATGTATGATTTGGAAAGACACTGAAATAAACCAGCTTCACAACTTCTTACTCGAAACGGCAGATTGTCCATGTACATTAGCACAGGCCAGAGCGGACACCGGCAGATATCATGTATGTGTTTAATAGTATATGGTGATTATATATACACTCCTTATGGTTATTCTTTGGTTGCTAGTTATTTCTATAGACATGCGCAGTAATCTCCTTGTTTTCCCATCATCCTTGTTATTAGCTCACTAGGGGCTAGATTACGAGTGGAGAGCTATTTTTCACTTCAGCTCACATGCTAACTATGCTAAAAGTAATTTTTTTGTGTGAGCATAAATATATATTTAAAAACTTTCTTAAATATAAATATTGCATAAATGTGATTATTATTATAATCATCAGTTATTTGTATTTACCATGTTTTCAGCTACTTGACTGCAAAGGGCTCCAATTCACTTCTATATATTTCTATTTATGTATACATATGTATTTATGTGTTTATATGTGTATATTTGTCTGTAAATACATAAAAACACATATAAATACATATGTACACACATATACTTCTAAATTTATTTTTGTTGTGTTTTGTGACACTTTTTTTTCAAGCGTAACCGTTAACCAAAGTCACATCATCCCGATGCACGTTAAATTCAATTACACTCAAGTGATCGAGTTTACTTTTAACCTGTAATACGCACCCTACTTCCACCCCCCGGCAAACAGGCGCAATAAACCAGATCATGCTTGCGTGCAACAGTCAGCTTGCCACGCATAATATAGCCATAGATGTGTTCAGCCATGTCCCAGTAACACCTTTGCAGGGGGTAAACACATAGGGCTATCTTAACTTTTTCTGGTAAGTTATAAAGGGTTAAAGTGAGGGGATGTCGGGTGTTAGAAAACAAAATACCACCTAAAGTGCCTTTACATTGAGGTCAATGGGGGACTGTGTTTTCCCTATAAATATATGTATATATTCATATATATTTATGTGTTAATATGTGTATATACACATATAAACACATAAATATATATGTATTTATTAATATACATATATATTTATTCATTTCTGCCCAACGCTACGCGATTTGCCCCCTGCGCTGTGCTAGGGGGTTTGCCGTGTCTAGCAGCATGAAAATGAGGCTCCCATTGAAGCCTATGGAAACGTGCACTTGTAATACTAGCAGTCTAGCACACATTTACGTGTGCTGGTATTACTGAGTGGAGCGCATATATCGCGCTCACGTAATCTAGGCCATAGTTAAAAGCAAGTAATTACTAATAGTACAACAATAAAATGCTCTAGCACATTACAGCATTTTCTTTTTGCCCTTTTATGTTGATTAAGCCTTTGCTGATAACTGAAGTTCCAGTAGCAGTGCAGTTATTTTATTTTATTTGATTTATTTTTCAACCTCGCTGTCAGCTCACTTGAAAAGTTCCCAGGTATGCTTATAAGACATACAAAATACATATTAAAAAAATAAGCAAATAGCATTCACCTAGATTACGAGTTTTGCGTTTGGCATTTTCAGCGTTAAAACAGCACCGCAGCCATTACAAGTCTTGTCGGCATAGCTGTACCGCACACCTGTTAGCCTGTAACGCAACGTCAGTACCGCACTCATAAAAATGATGTTTTTTCATGGGATTCCCATAGCACCGGTATTATGAGATTTGCGTTCTGGCTAAAAAGTGAGCGTTACAGCCTAAAACGACAAGATCCGTAACGTCATCTAAAGTCAGCAGTTATGAGTTTTACGCTACAAAGCTGTAGCATAAAACTCATAACTAAAATGTTAAAAAGTACTCTAACTCCCATAAACTAGGCCCTCCTGCATCGCAAACACTATAATAAATTTATTAACCCCTAATCTGCCGCTCCCGACATCGCAGACACTAATTAAATATATTAACTCCTATTCCGCCGCTCCCCGACATCGTCGCCACTATAATAAATCTAATAACCCCTACACCGCCGCCCCCCCGCATCACCAACACTATTTAAATATTATTAACCCCTAAGCTGCCATCCACCCACACCGCCACTATGATAAACCTATTAACCCCTAAACTGCAAGCCCCCAACAATGAAATAAACTAAAATAAACTATTAACCCCTAAACGGAAAGCCCCCCAATAGGATTGAGCTCTCTAGAATGAGAGCTCAATCCTATTGGCTGATTGGAACAGCCAATAGGATTTTAGCAGCTCTAATTCCTATTGGCTAATTTAAATCTTTCAGCCAATAGGAATGCAAGGGACACCATCTTGAATTGCGTCACTTGCATTGAAGAATCAGTATACGGCGGTGACCGTATGAAGAGGATACTCCGCGCCGGATGTCTTCAGGATGGGCCGGCTCCGCGCCGACTCAATGAAGATCGAAGAGGCCGCCTGGATGAAGACCTCTTGCCGCACATATGAGGACTTCACTGGCTGGATGAAGATAGAAGAGGTCGCCTGGATGAAGACCTTTTGCCGCATGGATGATGACTTCGCCGGTTGGATGGATCCTTCAAGTGGGACTTCAACAACTGTAAGTGGATCGTCGGGGGTTAGTGTTAGGTTTTTTAAGGGTTTTTTGGGTGTTTTTTTTTTTAGATTAGGGTTTGGGCAATGTAAAAGAGCTAAATGCCCATACAAATGCCCTTTTCAGGGCAATGGTTAGCTTATGTTATTTTAGATAGTTTTTTTTATTTGGGGGGGTTGGTGGGTTTTACTGTTGGGGGGGTGTTTGTATTTTCCATATCGCCCGGACAAGCCGAGATTTTTTAAACTTGTAATGGCAGCGCTATAGGGGGTAAAATAACGCAACTTTTGTGGCGTTCTTTACTTTCCCTATAACGCTCAACACTCATAATCTAGGTGATTGTCATCTGTGAATTTAAAGCAGCCAGAAAAAACTCCACTTTTCTTTATCTTTTGCTGCGGCCATATGAAAATTAGATTATGCACTAATCTAAGCGCATGCACAGGATATGCAGCCTACATATACACTATGCACTTCAGTACCTCTAGTGAGAGTAGAAAAAAAATGAATTTGTAAAGGTAAATTGCAGGAAAAGCAGACACAATAAATAATGAATGTGCATTATGTTATTTTTTCACTTTGGTTACTTAAACATGTTGGGCCAGATTAAAATTGGATCACTAACATTTACCCGTGAGCGATAAAGGGTTTATTGTGACTGTTTGTGTGCGACAGATGTAGCGTATAACAAGTTGAAAGAAGAAGCAATTGCTTGAGCACAATTGAGTTTAACCCTTAGCACAACGTTAGAGCTTTGGTTAACTGTTTAACAAAACAAAAAAGTGTTCCAAAACTCATCAAAAATACATTACAAAGTACAGTTACAATCATAATGACATGGAGTGCACATTGTCTGGACTATATATATAGATAGATAGATAGATATAGGGGGATATCTATCAAGCTGTCAACTATGCTGCATTCGCCGGCACCAATACGCTCGCCTAACATCGCGGCTGTGTATCTCAATACGCTCCCTTTATTTATGAAAAAAGCTGGCAAAAAGACGTGCACCAAGTACGGGGCGATGAGCATCAGACTGTTGTTAACTAACAGTCATCGATCTTGCGTCTATGTGGCTTTTTCCCAACTTTATTCATACCCTGTCACTAAACGCTGCCACTGGACTAAAATGTTTAACCCCTATCCCGCCGCTCTCCAACATCGCCGCAACCTAAATAAAGTTATTAACCCCTATCCCACCGCTCCCCAACCCCGCCGCAACCTAAATAAAGTTATTAACCCCTATCCTGCCGCTCCTCGACCCCCCTAAATAAACGTACTAACCCCTAAACCTCTGGCCTCCCACATCACCACCACTAACTAAACCTATTAACCCCTAAACCACCAGCCTCCCACATCGCCGCTTGAAGGATCCATCCATCCGCAGAAGTCCTCATCCAGGCGGCAAGAAGTCTTCATCCGGGCGGCCTCTTCCATCTTCATCCAGCCGGAGAAGTCCTCATCCAGGCAGCAAAAAGTCTTCATCCAGATGGCATCTTCTATCTTCATCCATCCTGCACGGAGCGGGTTCATCCTGAAGACATCCGGCGTGGAGCATACTCTTCATACGGTCGCCATCGCAAACTGGAACTTTAATGCAAGTGACGCTATCCAAGATGGCGTTGCTTGCATTCCTATTTGCTGAAAGATTCCAATCAGCCAATAGAATGAGAGCTCAAATTTTATTGGCTGTTTGGAACAGCCAATAGAATGAGATCTGCTCAAATCCTATTGGCTGATTTTAACAGCCAATAGGATTTTAGCAGCTCTAATTCCTATCGGCTGATTGAAATCTTTCAGCCAATTGGATGGTGTCACTTGCATTGAAGTTCCAGTTTACGTCGGCCACCATTTGAAGAGGATGCTCCGCACCGGATGTCTTCAGGATTGACCCGCTCCGCGCCGGATGAATAAAGATAGAAGATGCCGTCTGGATGAAGACTTCTTGCTGCCTGGATGAGGACTTCTATGGCTGGATGAAGATGGAAGGAGCCGCCCGGATGAAAACTTCTTTGCCGCCTGGATGAGGACTTCTCCGGCTGGATGGATCCTTCAAGCGGGACTTCAAGAACTGTAAGTGGATCGTCGGGGGTTAGTGTTAGGTTTTTTTAAGGTTTTTTTGGGTGGGTTTTATTTTTAGATTACGGTCTGTTAATGTAAAAGGGCTAAATGCCCTTTTAAGGGCAATGCCCATACAAATGCCCTTTTCAGGGCAATGGGGAGCTTAGGTTATTTTAGATAGTTTTTTTGTTTGACGGGGTTGGTTGGATGGTGGATTTTACTGTTGGTGGGGTGTTTGTATTTTTTTTTACAGGTAAAAGAGCTGATATCTTTGGGGCAATGCCCCACAAAAGGCCCTTTTAAGGGACATTGGTAGTTTATTGTAGGCTAGGTTTTTTTTATTTTGATAGGGCTATTAGATTAGGTGTAATTCTTTTTTATTTTTGATCATTTGGTTTTTTATTCTTCGTAATTTAGTGGGGGGGGGGGGGGTTTGTAGCTTAGTGTTTGATTTTTTCTGTAATTTAGTACTTTTAATAATGTTTAATTGTATATTTAAATAATTTGAGTAGGATTAAGTTTTTTTAATATGTCATTTATTTAATTTAATTGGTAGTTTAATTTAATTGTAGGATAATGGTTATGGTAGGTTAATTAATAGCTTAAAATAGTTTATTTTAATTCTACAGGTAAGATTAAATTTATTTGAAGATAGGGATGTTGTAATTTTAATTTAAAGTTAGCGGCTTGTTAGGTTTAGGGGTTAATAGCTTAATTTAGTTTATGGCGATGTGGGGGGCTGAAGGTTTAGGGGTTAATAGGTTTAGTTAGTGGTAGTGATGTGGGAGGCCAGAGGTTTAGGGGTTAATACGTTTATTTAGTGGGGGCGGTGGCGGGGAGCGGAGGGATAGGGGTTAATAACTTTATTTAGGTTGCGGCGATGTCGGGGAGCGGCGGAATAGGGGTAAATACATTTTATTTAGGTGTCGCGATGTCGGGGGCGGCAGATTAGGGGTGTTTAGACTTGGGGTTTATGTTAGGGTGTTAGGTGTAAACGTTACTTGTTTTCTACCATAGAAATCAATGGGTTATATTTCTTTGTCTTGCAGCATCGAACATAAGCTTTCGCTGCTTTCAAACTCCCATTGATTTCTATGGCATCCGCAGCCTCCAGGATGGTGGATTGAAAACCAGGTACAATGCGTCTGAACAGCCGCGAGCGTACCTGTTATCACTACGTCAGATCAATCTCGCAACAATTATGATGCGGAATTCCGGTGTATTTTAGGTTGACAGCTTGATAGATAAGCCCCATATTCTGCTTGGTGGAAAACATTGAAATATGAAATATTTACAGTAAATACACAGAGATAACACTTTATTAAAGATAAATATCTAGATATATAGATATCAGTATAGATATATATTGTACCAAAATATCAGTTATATGTAGAAATATTTATTTATGAAGAAACAGAACATATTCTGCTAAGTGAACAACATTGAAATGTGAGATATTAATATTTTCATGTCGGGTTAGCGCACTTGAGAAAATGCTATCAGGTCTGCGCATGAGTAGTGTGTTAGGTTTTTTCCCCCTCTTTTTTTGCCCCATTGACTTGGGGGAATATGTTAACACGCACACGATATTCGAAGTTCGGGTGAGGGATAACTTTTTACATTCAACTTATCATACGCATTAAATACCACTCCTCTTATAATCTCGCCCGTTATAGGGGATCTAATTTGGGTTTTAAAGTCCCTCTGCCAGTACTTACTTTCCTTATATAATTAAACTATTTAATCCCATGCTTTACTGCCACATTATTAGGTTTCATTACTGCTATATAAAGTTATTCATGCATAATTCCTTTATTAAGCGCAGTTGTTTGCACCTCTTGTAACTTGTACAGTTAAGAGAATAAAGACTGTTTTTGTCCTTTCAGACAGATTATGGCTGTGACATTGAGAAGAACAGTGTGTGTACATACCATCCCGGGGCAGTGCACTGCGTGAGGAGCATACAGGCAAGGTGATCATTAACCTATGTTACATGGGGACAGGACGCAACTTCATATGTATTTTACCAATTGTCTTCAGTCTAAAAAAACTACACAAGTATAAAATATAAATCTGTAGGACAATTCCTGAAATTGAATGTATTCATGTTCTGTTGTCACTCATGTTGGGGTTTGTACAGAAAAGGCACACTTATTCTAATTATGATTAAATAAAAAAATCTTTAGGAGCTGCTATTAAGAAACCTATGGTCAAGAGGCCAAAGTACAGCCCTGCAATGATTTATTTATTTATTTTTAAACTGGGGCTCCACTACCTCACACATAATACTTCTTTATCTCTCCTTATTTGCACACAGACCCCCACCTCACATTCTCAAATGGGTTAAATATGTATTTTTCATGTGTTTATAAATGATTGATGATATGTGTTAAAGCATTTAGTTTGTCTTTGTATAACTATAAATGTCTGTTTTTATCAGCATTCAGAAGTAACTTGTTGCCCCTGAAAATGAATGTTAAGGCTGATTGGTTCATCATAAAGCTCTTATTACCCCATAGCTATGCAATGATAGGTGATAACTGCATAGATTCATTTCCAGAGATTTTGTGAATCTAGTGCATAGCAGTGGTAGCGAAAACATGTTGAGAACAAGACAAAATTATACAGATTATGTATTGATCCTTCCATTATTAGCTGAGAGTAGTTGCTCTTAGCCAGAGAATGTACTTGATAATTGTTTTTAAGATAAATTACTTTTATATAATATATCAGCTGGGTATCTAAAAACTCTCATGTGCAACTTGAATCTGATGTACTAATATATCTGAGACTGTTGATTATAGCGGGATTTAGAATTTAGTGGAAGGAGAGCTGGGGGCTGTCATTTCATTCTTGGACACAGGCAACACAGTGTCTCGAGCTGACCCTGGTAATATGTGTTTAATATAAAGTTTCATTATATTCTGAATCATTGCTGAATACTAATTGTGACTAAATGCTAACATTGACCCAAACAGTTATTACTTTATGGAACAAAATCCTATAAATACTGTAACATTTTTAAAAGGTTCAACAGGCAAGAAACTGTTCTTCATTCTGCCTTAGAATGATCTACTAGACACATTTTGAACAAATCTATAATTGGATTTATAGGTCTTCAAACATTTTTCAGTGTCTCAAAATGTGATAAAATATTATTAACATGAGTCTTATAAGACATAGCAATGTATGGGTATTAGCAATGAATGTATGTACATATCTTTCCCTTAGTCCTGTATATGCAGCAGGACAGCAGTGCTGCTACGACTCCAATGGGGTTCAGATCCTCACCAGAGATTCATTAGGAGGCAGTACACCAGACCGCGGCCATGACTGGGGATCTCCCCCATACAGGAAGCCACCTAGAATACCAAGTTTCTCTCACTGGCTGTATGATGTCATCAGCTTCTATTACTGCTGTCTGTGGTCAGATAACTGCCAGTACTACTTGCAGCTCAGACCATCCAGCGACTGCCGCACATACAAACCACCCAAAGTAGGTAAGGAAAGTTCTCAAAATAGCTGGAGTATTAACTGAGCTATTTGTACTGCTTTAGACACCTTTTGCACACGTTTTTTTCTACCTAATACATAATAATATTTAATGTAACTGACTAAAACATATTTTATAACTCCATACTTAGTAAAAACAAAATAGTAAGATAATAAATATGACCTGTCGTATCATAACGTAATCACTTAATAGTAATGGTTTAGTCATAATATTCATCAATTCAAAATACATCAAATTAAAACCACCCAACGGTTTTTGTTTTGTTGTTGTTGTTTAGTTTTGTTTATAAATTCTTTTACTATATTTGTCCCTTGCCTTTCTATTGAGGGTTCATATGCAGGAATTAGCCACCCTTTCTCTTTTTTTATCTATTATCTTGCATAAACTGTTTGACCATTACAATCCAACATTTTAAACATTTGGGGCTAGATTTCAAGTGGAGCGCTAAATGATCACACTCCCGCAAATGGGCAAATTTGCCCGTTTGCCGGACCACGATAAATAACCAGCCATTACACGAGCTCGCAGTAGCAATTAGCGCTCCAAAAATTAACCAGAGATCAGATCTTTGATTCATTTTCTAAAAGTGCCCCAAATGCCCTCCAAATAGAGGGCATTATAATTTTTTTTTTTAAATAAAAAACAACTGCACTAGGCAGTTTTGGGGCCTTAAAGTTGGTGGGAGTAAGGTGTTTGAAAAAAAAAATTGCACTGAAAAGTGCCTTTACATTGCGGTCTATGCTTTTATACATATATATTTATGTATAATATACACATATTAACACATAAATATATATGTATATAGTCATATACATATATATTTAAAACTGCGGCCCATCTCTGCGCTACTTACCCCTTTTGCTGCGCAAGGTTCTGATGCCGTCTGTTACTAGCAATTGGAACACGAGCTCGCATTCGCATTGTGATTTACTTGTAATACCAGCGCACATTATCGTGCGCTGGTATTACAAAGTGGAGTGCTAATTTCGCTTGCACACAAGTCATATTTAGTGATCCACTTGTAATCTAGCCCATAAGCTTTAGGAACGTTATTTATACCAAGAGCCAAATGCTGTCCTTCACTTCTCAAGAGACCACAGAAGTCTCAGTAAATGACTTTATTTTGTCATTTTGTCACTTTTCAGCTTCTGCCTTTGGGGATCCTCATATTATAACATTTGATGGTTCCAATATCACTTTTAATGGGAAAGGAGAGTACATACTGGTCAATTCCTTCAATCCACTGCTAATGATTCAGGGTCGAACAAAGGCTTTTGAAGGTATTCCTTTGACACGTGAGATGATAATATTTGCATCATGCAAGAACAATTTTAATTTATTACTATTACTATTATTTATTATCATTTACTTGTATAGCGCCACAGATTTTTGTATCTCTAATGCATTGGGGTGGACATAGGTGACAGCATAAACTTGTGGTGGTGATCCAAAAGTTTAACTCTGTTGTTAAGCAAGGGGTTAAACGAACGAGTCAAGATCCCATTTACCATTAACATGCATTGGGGGGTCTGGGATCTAGAAAGTTATTTAGGAAAGTTGGGGTCCAGAGTTTTAGGGGTTCTTATCATGAGGGAGATTGCAATTATTGTTAAAGGAACATTGTCAAACATTTTATATCATCAGTACCGAAGAGCAGCAATTAAGCATGCAAAAATTAAGCTAATTAAATGTAAATTGATGCAGTAATATCAGCTGTGTACTTTATACTGTGAAACCCATTTTTCCCCTTTTGTTATTCAGGTAGAACATACAATTTTAAACAATTTTTCAATTTACTTCTATTATAAAATTTGCTTTGTTCTCTTTGTATCCTTTGTTAAAGGAGGAGCAATGCACGTCTGGGAGCTATTTGAATTAGGCCTAGTTTTCCTTGAGGTGGTAAAGTTTGAAACTAGCTGTAAACCCATTTATTTCCATTGAGGTGCTAAAAACATTTATCTCCATTAAAGTCTATGGAGATTTTTCATGTTACCACCTATTTCCAGACTTTACCACCTCAATGGAAACTAGTCCTAAATTTGGTGAGCCAATAACAAGAGATATATGCAGTCACCAATCCGCAGCTAGCTCCCAGTAGTGCACTGCTGTGCCTGAGCATACCTCGGTATGCTTTCCAACAAGGAATACAATGAGAATGAAGCAAATTTGGTCATAGAAGTAAACTGGAAAGTTGTTCAACATTGTATGGTCTGTCTGAATCATGAAAGAAAATCTTTGAGTTTGATGTCCTTTAAAGAGACATTAAACACCTCAAGATATTAATATAAATTGTTTAAGTACATGTAGTAAAACAACTTTGCAATATACTTTCATTATTTGTTTTATTCTCTTTTCCTGTAATTTAATTCTGAATAATGTGGATTTTCCAATTCATGTTAAACATGGAAGTGGAGACACTGCTGTAATCTGCACAGTCATTGGTTGCACACTCTAGTATAACCCTTCCTAATTGGCCTCAGTGCAACCTAAGTTACAATATGGCGGAGCCCACTGCTTTATGAACATTAACTTAACCCTTATTTTTTCAATATTTAAAAAAACTAATATCAGTTTTAAAAATACATGTGCAAATTATTCTCAGGCTAATCTTTGCTCTGAATACATCATTCAAGCAATGATTTATTTAGTGTTTTATGTCCCTTTAACTCTAACTGGCTGATAGACACCAATGCTTATTGGCAGATCAGTACTTCAGCTTATGCTCAGTGACTTCTAGTACAACTCACATATTGACTCTTTAGTTACTAAAAAGAGGAATAATTAACAAATAGTTATTGAAGGTTTAGACCAGGGGTCAGCAACCTTGGCTGTAAAAAGGGAGGTAGAACTACACTTCATAACCATGCATTTCTTGTTTTCTGTAGCTAAAGATGTGACCTCCATAATACTGACTGTGCTTGTTTCCAATTTGTCACATGCAGTAGTTACATCATTTCTTCAGAGTAACACTCTAATTCTATGCTGAACGGCAATGTCCAGCTCCATATGGTACATGACGCATTGTAAGGTTGTATGAAGGTGTTTCTGTAGTTTTCACCTTTATGCTCAAAACATTAACAAACATAAAATAATTCACAATAAAATATATGAGATTAAAATAAAAATAATCATTCTCCAATATAAAGTGACCTATGAATTTCCATGTGTCCAGGAATTTTCCTAAACCTATAAGAATGCATTTTTTTGAGAATAGAATGGAGTAATTTATTATTTTTTATGTTCCCTTTACATTTAGGAATAGCTTATTTGTGTTATTCTACCAGATTGATTGATATTACAGTGTTAGAATGTGAGCTGTATCTCACTCGATCTGCTTGGGTTAGGGTTGCCACCTCGGCCATGTATTCCTGGACACTTATGAGTTATGCATGCTGCTGGGTAAGCAGGGCAGGAAATGTATTGTGCCTCTGGAGATCACAAGGATAGTCCTGCACACCCTACAGTATGTGTAACTCAAACGTGTCCAAGAAAACATGGCCGAGGTGGCAACCCTAGTTTGGGTCCTATTAAGTAAATTTATTTTTGCCTATATTGTTTGCAAAATCATTTATACATTTGTTGTTCTTGCTTATCTAAAACAGAACCTGTACTTGATGATTAAATTGTTTCTTTTCATTAAAACATATCTGCTTCACCAGATAAACGTGTTAGCAGCTTTTCTTCTGTGGCTATACAAGAGAGGGGATCTGATGTGATAGAGGTGCGTCTGAAAAGTGGATTGTCACAGGGGCTGGAAACCCTACTGAATACGGAACTACTTAGTTTTGAGGAACAGAGTTGGATTGACCTGAAAGGTTAGTATTATATTCTTTATTTTTTTTTTCATCTTAAAGAGACAGTAAAATCAAAATTAAGTGTTCATAATTCTGATGGAGATTCAAATCACTTTCCAATTTACTTCTTTTAACACCCTTGTTTTCTTCTCTTGGTATCTTTTTTTGAAAAGTAAACCTAGGTAGGCTGATGGGAGCTTAGGAGCGTACACTTGTACTTTGTGGCAAAGTTGTTTGCATCTATGCATACCATTGTTATAAACATTGTTACAAACACTTCTGCCCCATACCTAAAGACACGTGCATACTCCTAAATTCACCTAGAATTACACATTAACAAAAGAAACCAACAGAACTGCAACAATAAAAACAGAATAAACTGAAGGTTGCTTAAAATGTTACATTAAATCCATTCTATTTAAGTTTAATTTTTACTTTATTCTCCCTTTAAAAGTATTTGGCACATTTTAGTAGATTACAGTCTTATAGCTAATCCTAACCCATAACTAATTTTTTAACTCATAACTAATTTTTCTGATTGATAGCAGGAAACACCCACAGTTTTGTCTAAACTGTTACTACATACACGCTTTTTGGATTTTTCATATCCAAAGATAGATAGGCTCCCACTCTCAGCTTTATTAAACAGTGCTTCTAGCTATGCAGCTATCATGTTCATTTTTGCTTTAGAGTGAATTAAACTACACACAGAGAGGCAAATCTATCAAGCTCCGTACTGAGCTTGAAGTCCCGTGTTTCTGGCGAGCTTTCAGGCTCGCCAGAAACACCATTTATGAAGCAGCGGTCTAAAGACTGCAGCTCCATAACCTGTCCGTCTGCTCTGAGCAGGCGGACAGAGATCGCCACAATTCAACCCGATCGAGTACGATCGGGTTGATTGACACCCCCCTTCTGGCGGCCTATTGGCCACGAATCTGCAGGGGGCGGCGTTGCACCAGCAGCTGACAAGAGCTGCTGGTGCAATGCTGAATACGGAGAGCGTATGTCTGATCATGTCCGACAGACCTTTGATAAATATCCCTCTAAAGCTCCCTCTATCTAAATAATGACATTTTTATTTTGACTTCAATGTACCTTTAATAACGTATTCCAATCCCACCAAAAGTAAAGTAACTTATTGAGTTATAGCTCAAAATCTTTATCCTATTGCCAAAAACTGTAACAGATCCAGAAGAGTATTTGTTAACCTCGGTTCTTTATGCAATACTAAATTAGTTGATACTGAATATCGGAGTGAGTTCACTACCTCAATTTCACATGTGTTGTTCAGTTTTCGAACAAACAAAAAACAATAACAAAGGGGAGGGGGGGGGGGGGATATAACCGTTTCATGCATTTACAAATACACCAATCCATATATACATCACAGCATAAAGAAAAAATATACTCAATATAATGAATATGTGTTGTTGTTTTGTGTATTTTTAAACAGTTTTATAGCATTTAAATTAAAATAATCCTTTAACATTATTATCAGTTATTTGTATAGCGCCACCAAATTCCATAGAGCTGGAAATAGGTGGCATGACCAGCAGAGGAAATACTTACTGCTAGATTACGAGTTGTGCGTTAGGGTTAAAAAGCAGTGTTAAGAGGTCCTAACGCTGCTTTTTAACGCCTGCTGGTTTACGAGTCCTGCAGGTACAGGTGTACCGCTCACTTTTTTGGTCAGACTCGAAAATACCGCAAATCCGTTTACGTCAATTGCGTATCCTATATTTTCAGTGGGACTTGCACAGCGCCGGTATTACGAGTCTGACCAAAAATGAGCGGTACAGCCTCTCCTGTCAAGACTGATACCGCATTTAAAAGTCAGTAGTTAAGAGTGTTATGGGCTAATGCCGTAGCATAAAACTCTTAACTAAAGTGCTAAAAAGTACACTAACACCCATAAACTACCTATTAACCCCTACACCGAGCCCCCTACCCCCCCACATCGCAAACGCTAAATAAAAATGTTCAACCCCTAATCTGCCGAACCGGACATCGCCGCCACTATAAAAAATATATTAACCCCTAAACCGCCGCCCTCCCGCATCGCAAACACTAGTTTAATTTTATTAACCCCTAATCTGCCGTTCCTAACATCACTGACACCTACCTACATTTATTAACCCCTAATCTGCCGCCCCCAACGTCGCCGCAACTATATTAAAGTTATTAACCCCTAAATCTAAGTCTAACCCTACCCCCCCCCAACTTAAATATAATTTAAATAAATCTACAATTACACCTAACACTACACTATAATTAAATTAATTACCTTAACTAAATACAATTAAATACAATTTAAAAAAATTATCTAAAGTACGAAGAAAAACAAACAAACACTAATTTACAGAAAATAATAAAATAATTACAAGATTTTTAAACTAATTACACCTAATCTAATTCCCCTAATAAAATAAAAAAGCCCCCCAAAATAATAAAAAGCCCTACCCTATACTAAATTACAAATAGTCCTTAAAAGGGCCTTTTGCGGGGCATTGCCCCAAAGTAATCAGCTCTTTTACCTGTCAGCCAATCGGAATTAAGGTAGAAAAAATCCTATTGGCTGATGGATCAGCCAATAGAATGCGAGCTCAATTTTATTGGCTGATTGCATCAGCCAATAGGATTTTTTCTACCTTAATTCTGATTGGCTGATAGAATTTTATCAGCCAATCGGAATTCAAGGGACACCATCTTGGATGACGTCACTTAAAGGTTACTTCATTCTTCAGTTGGACTTCGTTTGAAGAGGATGCTCCTCGTCGGATGTCTTGGAGATGGAGCCGCTCCGCGCCGGATGGATGAAGATAGAAGATGCCGTCTGGATGAAGACTTCTTCCCGTCTGGAGGACCACTTCTGCCGGCTTCGTTGAGGACTTCGGCCCGGTTGGGTGAAGACTTCTCAAGGTAGGGTGATCTTCAAGGGGTTAGTGTTAGGTTTTATTAAGGGGGGATTGGGTGGGTTTTAGAGTAGGGTTAGGTGTGTGCGTGGTGGGTTTTAATGTTGTTTTTATTATTTTGGGGGCTTTTTATTTTATTAGAGGGATTAGATTAGGTGTAATTAGTTTTAAAAACTTGTAATTATTTTATTATTTTCTTTAATTTAGTGTGTTTTTTTTTTCTTACTTTAGATAATTTTTTTAAATTGTATTTAACTGTATTTAGTTTAGGTAATTAATTTAATTATAGTGTAGTGTTAGGTGTAATTGTAACTTAGGTTAGGATTTATTTTACAGGTAAATTTGACTTTATTTTAACTAGGTAGCTAATCAATAGTTAATAACTATTTAATAACTATTCTACCTAGTTAAAATAAATACAAACTTGCCTGTAAAATAAAAATAAATCCTAAACTAGATACAATGTAACTATTAGTTATATTGTAGCTAGTTTAGGGTTTATTTTATAGGTAAGTATTTAGTTTTAAATAGGAATAATTTAGTTAATTGTAGTTATTTTATTTAGATTTATTTTTATTATATTTAAGTTAGGGGGGTGTTAGGGTTAGGGTTAGACTTAGGTTTAGGGGTTAATAACTTATAACTAATATAGTGGTGGCGGCGTTGAGGGTGGCAGATTAGGGGTTAATAAGTGTAGGTAGGTGGCAGCGACATTGGGGGCGGCAGATTAGGGGTTAATAAATATAATGTAGGGTTCGGCGGTGTCTGGAGCAGCGGATTAGGGGTTAATAAGTGTAAGATTAGGGGTGTTTAGACTCGGGGTTCATGTTAGGGTGTTTCCCCATAGGAATCAATGGGGCTGCGTTAAGAGCTGTACGCTGCTTTTTTGCAGGTGTTAGGTTTTTTTTCAGCCGGCTCTGCCCCATTGATTCCTATGGGGAAATCGTGCATGAGCACGTTTTGCCAGCTCACTGCTACCGTAAGCAGCGCTGGTATTGAGGTGAGATGTGGAGCAAAATGTTGCTCTCCGCTCACTTTTCTGCGGCTAACGCCGGGTTTGTAAAAACCCATAATACCAGCGCTGTATGTAAGTGAGCGGTGAGGGAAAACTGCTCGTTAGCACTGCACCCCTGTTAACGCAAAACTCGTAATCTAGGTGTTAGAAAGGTAAGCAGAGACCAGGCTTTAATGAAGAAAATAAGTTAGAAATGCAAGCAGATAAGGGGCTAAAGTACTTGGGATACAGATTTAATTTAGATTTTAAAAAAAGTTGTTCTTATTAAGGGTGCTCTCAATCATTCCAAATTTAAATTTGCTGTACCAAAGTGAGTGGAGTTTATCAATAATTATATATATATACATGAGGAATGATGTCTCTAGCGTCAGTACTTTTAAAAGTGGTGGAGATTCTAAAAATCTTCTTGTTCAAAGTTGCATTGAGCAGGCATTCAGCAGGAATGGATAAAGAGGATCATTTCACTTTAACTGTCCATGCTAAGTTAAATACAAATATATGATTACAATTATTTTTATAATTTAAATTTAATTTTTATTAAATTTCCACACACATCCTATGGCATTGCAAAGCTCACAGCCCTGGGTGCTCACTAGTACTCACAGACAGTGGCACAAATTTCAGGGGCTCAGACAGTTAACCCCAGAAAAACCTGGGCACAAAGCCCATAAGGAAAATTACAAAATAAATTATTAACACAACACATTGAAAGTCTGGTACTTAAGCACACAGCTAGATTAAACACAATATTTAGTTACAGCATTTGACCACGTCAAGGTTTCTTCCTCCCAGGGTCCCTAACCTACAGCCACAGAATGCATGCCTTCAAGCAAAAACACTGAGATACAAACAAGGGTGGCACAGGCCCTTTGTAATTTCCCTAGACCATTGGTTTTCAAACTGTTCTTCAGACCTCCCTAACAGGCCACATTTTGAGGATATCTGAACTAGAGCACAGGTGAAATAATCAGCTGATTAGTAACCATGGTTATTTTTCCTGCTCTCATCCAAGGTTATCTAGAAAACCTGAACTGTTGGGGAGGCCTGAGGACAGGTTTGAAAACCAGTGCCCTAAACACATATAAAATACAGAAATGGATTTCACTCTTAAACTGGACTGGGTACACTTTCCATGATCCTGTAAAGCTCACAGCCCTGGGTGCTCACCAGCACTCACAGACATCTGCACAGCTTTCAGGGGCTCAGACAGTTAACCCCAAACAAGTCTGGGTGCAAATCCCATAGGGAAAATTACAATACAAAATATAATTGAAAACAACACATAGAAAGTCTGGCACTCTCAAACAAGCATGCTGATAGATTAAAAGCAAAATGGAAGAGTTAGTTATAGTTTTTGGCCATATAGATAGGCCCAGTACCACTTCAAGGTCTCTTCCTCTCTGTAATTTTTATTATGGGAAAATTTAAGGAAGGTCAACATTTCCCCAAAACATCACATTAATAAAAGTCACTGTTTTTGAAAGACCGGTAAGCGTTTTATTTGCTGTTGCTGTATTTACCCTTGCTGGCACCCTGGTAGTTGAAGTGTGAGTGTGCTTCTCTGGGACATTATATGGCCTAGATTTGGAGTTTGGCGGTAAAAGGGCTGTTAACGCTCCGCAGGCTTTTTTCTGGCCGCACCATAAAATTAACTCTGGTATCGAGAGTTCAAACAAATGCTGCATTAGGCTCCAAAAAAGGAGCGTAGAGCATTTTTACCGCAAATGCAACTCTCGATACCAGCGGTGCTTACGGACGCGGCCAGCCTCAAAAACGTGCTCGTGCACGATTCCCCCATAGGAAACAATGGGACTGTTTGAGCTGAAAAAAAACCTAACACCTGCAAAAAAGCAGCGTTCAGCTCCTAACGCAGCCCCATTGTTTCCTATGGGGAAACACTTCCTACGTCTGCACCTAACACTCTAACATGTACCCCGAGTCTAAACACCCCTAACCTTACACTTATTAACCCCTAATCTGCCGCCCCCGCTATCGCTGACACCTGCATATTTTTTTTAACCCCTAATCTGCCGCTCCGTAAACCGCCGCAACCTACGTTATCCCTATGTACCCCTAATCTGCTGCCCTAACATCGCCGACCCCTATATTATATTTATTAACCCCTAATCTGCCCCCCTCAACGTCGCCGACACCTGCCTACACTTATTAACCCCTAATCTGCCGAGCGGACCTGAGCGCTACTATAATAAAGTTATTAACCCCTAATCCGCCTCACTAACCCTATCATAAATAGTATTAACCCCTAATCTGCCCTCCCTAACATCGCCGACACCTACCTTCAATTATTAACCCCTAATCTTCCGAGCGGAGCTCACCGCTATTCTAATAAATGTATTAACCCCTAACGCTAAGTCTAACCCTAACACTAACACCCCCATAACTTAAATATAATTTACATCTAACGAAATTAATTAACTCTTATAAAATAAATGATTCCTATTTAAAGCTAAATATTTACCTGTAAAATAAATCCTAATATAGCTACAATATAAATTATAATTATATTATAGCTATTTTAGGATTAATATTTATTTTACAGGCAACTTTGTAATTATTTTAACTAGGTACAATAGCTATTAAATAGTTAAGAACTATTTAATAGCTACCTAGTTAAAATAATAACAAATTTACCTGTAAAATAAATCCTAACCTAAGATATAATTAAACCTAACACTACCCTATCAATAAAATAATTAAATAAACTACCTACAATTACCTACAATTAACCTAACACTACACTATCAATAAATTAATTAAACACAATTGCTACAAATAAATACAATTAAATAAACTAGCTAAAGTACAAAAAATAAAAAAGAACTAAGTTACAAAAAATAAAAAAATATTTACAAACATAAGAAAAATATTACAACAATTTTAAACTAATTACACCTACTCTAAGCCCCCTAATAAAATAACAAAGCCCCCCAAAATAAAAAAATTCCCTACCCTATTCTAAATTAAAAAAGTTACAAGCTCTTTTACCTTACCAGCCCTGAACAGGGCCCTTTGCGGGGCATGCCCCAAGAATTTCAGCTCTTTTGCCTGTAAAAAAAACACATACAATACCCCCCCCCCCAACATTACAACCCACCACCCACATACCCCTAATCTAACCCAAACCCCCCTTAAATAAACCTAACACTAAGCCCCTGAAGATCTTCCTACCTTGTCTTCACCATACCAGGTTCACCGATCCGTCCTGGCTCCAACATCTTCATCCAACCCAAGCGGGGGTTGGCGATCCATCATCCGGTGCTGAAGAGGTCCAGAAGAGGCTCCAAAGTCTTCCTCCTATCCGGCAAGAAGAGGACATCCGGACCGGCAAACATCTTCTCCAAGCGGCATCTTCGATCTTCTTCCATCCGGTGCGGAGCGGGTCCATCTTGAAGCAGGCGACGCGGATCCATCCTCTTCTTCCGTTGTCTCCCGACGAATGACGGTTCCTTTAAGGGACGTCATCCAAGATGGCGTCCCTCGAATTCCGATTGGCTGATAGGATTCTATCAGCCAATCGGAATTAAGGTAGGAATTTTCTGATTGGCTGATGGAATCAGCCAATCAGAATCAAGTTCAATCCGATTGGCTGATCCAATCAGCCAATCAGATTGAGCTCGCATTCTATTGGCTGTTCCGATCAGCCAATAGAATGCGAGCTCAATCTGATTGGCTGATTGGATCAGCCAATCGGATTGAACTTGATTCTGATTGGCTGATTCCATCAGCCAATCAGAAAATTCCTACCTTAATTCCCATTGGCTGATAGAATCCTATCAGCCAATCGGAATTCGAGGGACGCCATCTTGGATGACGTCCCTTAAAGGAACCGTCATTCGTCGGGAGACAACGGAAGAAGAGGATGGATCCGCGTCGCCTGCTTCAAGATGGACCCGCTCCGCACCGGATGGAAGAAGATCGAAGATGCCGCTTGGAGAAGATGTTTGCCGGTCCGGATGTCCTCTTCTTGCCGGATAGGAGGAAGACTTTGGAGCCTCTTCTGGACCTCTTCAGCACCGGATGATGGATCGCCAACCCCCGCTTGGGTTGGATGAAGATGTTGGAGCCAGGACGGATCGGTGAACCTGGTATGGTGAAGACAAGGTAGGCAGATCTTCAGGGGCTTAGTGTTAGGTTTATTTAAGGGGGGTTTGGGTTAGATTAGGGGTATGTGGGTGGTGGGTTGTAATGTTGGGGGGGGGGTATTGTATGTGTTTTTTTTACAGGCAAAAGAGCTGAAATTCTTGGGGCATGCCCCGCAAAGGGCCCTGTTCAGGGCTGGTAAGGTAAAAGAGCTTGTAACTTTTTTAATTTAGAATAGGGTAGGGAATTTTTTATTTTGGGGGGCTTTGTTATTTTATTAGGGGGCTTAGAGTAGGTGTAATTAGTTTAAAATTGTTGTAATATTTTTCTTATGTTTGTAAATATTTTTTTATTTTTGTAACTTAGTTCTTTTTTATTTTTTGTACTTTAGCTAGTTTATTTAATTGTATTTTTTTTAGCAATTGTGTTTAATTAATTTATTGATAGTGTAGTGTTAGGTTAATTGTAGGTAATTGTAGGTAGTTTATTTAATTATTTTATTGATAGGGTAGTGTTAGGTTTAATTATATCTTAGGTTAGGATTTATTTTACAGGTAAATTTGTTATTATTTTAACTAGGTAGCTATTAAATAGTTCTTAACTATTTAATATCTATTGTACCTAGTTAAAATAAATACCAAGTTGCCTGTAAAATAAATATTAATCCTAAAATAGCTATAATATAATTATAATTTATATTGTAGCTATATTAGGATTTATTTTACAGGTAAGTATTTAGCTTTAAATAGGAATCATTTATTTAATAAGAGTTAATTAATTTCGTTAGATGTAAATTATATTTAAGTTAGGGGGGTGTTAGTGTTAGGGTTAGACTTAGCTTTAGGGGTTAATACATTTATTAGAATAGCGGTGAGCTCCGGTCGTCAGATTAGGGGTTAATAATTGAAGGTAGGTGTCGGCGATGTTAGGGAGGGCAGATTAGGGGTTAATACTATTTATGATAGGGTTAGTGAGGCGGGTTAGGGGTTAATAACTTTATTATAGTAGCGCTCAGGTCCGCTCGGCAGATTAGGGGTTAATAAGTGTAGGCAGGTGTCGGCGACGTTGAGGGGGGCAGATTAGGGGTTAATAAATATAGGGGTCGGCGGTGTTAGGGGTAGCAGATTAGGGGTACATAGGGATAACGTAGGTGGCGGCGCTTTGCGGTCGGAAGATTAGGGGTTAATTATTTTAAGTAGCTGGCGGCGACGTTGTGGGGGGCAGGTTAGGGGTTAATAAATGTAATACAGGGGTCGGCGGGGTTAGGGGCAGCAGATTAGGGGTACATAAGTATAACGTAGGTGGCGGTCGGCAGATTAGGGGTTAAAAATTTTAATCGAGTGGCGGCGATGTGGGGGGACCTCGGTTTAGGGGTACATAGGTAGTTTATGGGTGTTAGTGTACTTTAGGGTACAGTAGTTAAGAGCTTTATGAACCGGCGTTAGCCAGAAAGCTCTTAACTCCTGCTATTTTCAGGCGGCTGGAATTTTGTCGTTAGAGCTCTAACGCTCACTTCAGAAACGACTCTAAATACCGGCGTTAGAAAGATCCCATTGAAAAGATAGGATACGCAAATGGCGTAGGGGGATCTGCGGTATGGAAAAGTCGCGGCTGAAAAGTGAGCGTTAGACCCTTTAATCACTGACTCCAAATACCAGCGGGCGGCCAAAACCAGCGTTAGGAGCCTCTAACGCTGGTTTTGACGGCTACCGCCGAACTCCAAATCTAGGCCTATGTGTAGTAACTACTAGAGTAGTAACCACCAGGGAGTCAGTAATAATATTACTTTATCCAATGCAGTGTTTTATTATGATGATGTTTCAGAGAACAAAACTCCCCTTTCTCTGACCAACCAAAAGGTAACAAACAGTCACCTAGATTACAAGTTTTGCGTTCATGTTTTAACGCTGGAAAAATTGCAATTTCAGCGTTAAAACAGTAACGCAGCCATTACGAGTCTAGTCGGTATAGCTGTACCGCAAGTATTTTAGCCTTTAACGCAACGTCAGTCCCGCACTCAAAATTTTTTTACTTTTTTGCGTGGGATTTCCATAGCGCTGCCGTTACAAGTTTTGCGGTGAGGCTAAAAAGCTTGCGTTCCAGCCTATACAGACACGATCCATTCCGCAATCTGAGACCAGTAGTTATGAGTTTTGCGCAACAAAACTGTTACACAAAACTCATGACTAAAGTGCTACAAGGTACACTAACACCCATAAACTACATATTAACCCCTATTCCGCCGCCCTCCCGCATCGCAAACATTATATTAAACTTATTAATCCCTAAACTGCCGCTCCTGACATCGCCACCACTAATAAAATGTATTTACCCGTATTCTGTCGCTCCCCGAAATCGTTGCAACTATAATAAAGTTATTAACCCCTAAACCTCTGGCCTCCCACATCACCGCCACTAAATAAAGTTATTAACCCCTAAACCACCAGCCCCCCACATCGCAAAAAAACTACATTAAACTATTAACCCCTAAACCTAACAACCCCCTAACTTTAAATTAAAAAATCCCTATCTTAAAATAAATAAAAACTTGCCTGGGAAATTAAAAAAACTTAAGTTTAAACTATAAATTAAACTAACATTACTATTAGACCAAAATTAAAATAACTATCAATTAAATAAATTAAATTACACATTAAAAAAAACTAACACTACTAAAAAGATTAAATCTACAATTACAAAAAATAAAAAATACTAAATTACAAAAAATTAAAAATACTAAATTACAAAAAATAACAAACCCTAAATTACAAAAGATAAACAAAATTATCCAATATAAAAACAATTACACCTAATCTAATAGCCCTATAAAAATAACCCCCCCCCCCACCCAAAATAAAAAGAAACCCTAGCCTACAATAAACTACCAATAGCCCTTAAAAGGGCCTTTTGTAGGGAATTGTCCTAAAGAAATCAGCTCTTTTCCAAGAAAAAAATACAAAGACCCCCCCAACAGTAAAACCCACCACTCAACCAACCCCCCAAAATAAAAACCTAACTCTAACAAAAACCTAAGCTAGGGCATTCAGCTCTTTTTCTTGCCCTGAAAAGGGCATTTAGCTCTTTTAAGAAAAGCCCAAACCCTAATCTAAAAAAAAAAAAACCCCATCCAAAAAAAGTAAAAAAAAAACCTAACACTAACCCCGACGATCCACTTACAGTTTCTGAAGTCTGGACATCCAGGCGGCAAAGTCTTCATCCAGACGATGTCTTCCATCTTAATCCAGGCGGCATCTTCTATCTTCATCCCAGTGGCGCGGAGCGGGTCCAACCTGAAGACATCCGGCGCAGAGCATCCTCTTCATACGGTCACCGCCATATACTGAATCTTCAATAAAAGGGAGCCTTTTCAAAATGGCGTCCCTTGCATTCCTATTGGCTGCTTTGATTTTTGAAATTTAAATCAGCCAATAGGATGAGAGCTACTGAAATCCTATTGGCTGTTCAAATCAGCCAATAGGATGAGAGCTACTGAAATTCTATTGGCTGATTTAAATAGAATTTAAATATTATGTAATGGTTTGTTACCTTTTCTGGTCGGCTCCGCTGCTATGCGGGCTGATGAGCCGGTGACCAGATCGCTCTTGACGGGGGGTGATTGAATGAGCTCTGTTGAGATGAGTGCTTAGATACGGACCCGATCTGTGAGGGGCTTATATGTACTAAGTAGTTTCACTGTTTCACGGTATATATCGTACATTTTTATGTGGTTATTCATTCGTCCCTATGACAACCATAATACTGATCATCAATTGGCTATCAACATCATGTGATGCTGATGCGCATTGGAATGAAGCTTTTGCCACTTCCCGTTTGTACCGTTGTTTGGGCCGATGTTCCGGTGATCGTGTCATATGTTTGACTTGCAAGGTTCTTCATTGTTCCTATTAATTCTACTAGCACCCTGGCAGCAGATTTATAAGTGAGAGTGCACATCCCAGCTACTTGTGTGTGTGTGTGTATATATATATATATATATATATATATATATATATGTCACAGCTCTGCTACGGCATCCTGAAATCTTTTCTGTAGTGTCACGTTGCTTAGCAACGTGACACCCATTCGTGGCCGTTCCTCGCTGATTATGTCAGAAGGCCTATATCCACCCGCCGTTTTGGAGCCTGTTTGTTGGACTTGTTCCATTGCTTGCATATTCTTCTGCTGTACAGTGAGTACTACCTTGTTACCGGACTTTTGCCTGTCTGACTCTGCTTAACCCCAAATCTGCCTTAAAAGTTACCGGACCTTTGCCTGCCTGACTTTGCCTCTGCTTAACCCCAAATCTGCCTGGAAGATTTGTGTAGGGTAGGGAATTTAGTTAAAACTCTGCCTATCTCCATCTGCAATATAAATAAAATACTGTATGTTCAGTGATAAGTTTAAGTAGACCAGCAGCATTTCATAAAAATAAAAAAAAAATCCCTGTGGCCAATGCATTTTTTGTCTATTCCACACAATGGTGCTATGGTTCTACATACACAGTGGTGCTTTGGTTCTACATACACAGTGGTGCTTTGGTTCTACATACACAGTGGTGCTTTGGTTCTACATACACAGTGGTGCCATGGTTCTACATATATAGTGGTACCATGGTTCTACATACACAGTGGTGCTTTGGTTCTACATACACAGTGGTGCTTTGGTTCTACATACACAGTGGTGCCATGGTTCTACATATATAGTGGTACCATGGTTCTACATACACAGTGGTGCTTTGGTTCTACATACACAGTGGTGCTTTGGTTCTACATATACAGTGGTGCTATGGTTCTACATATAAAGTGGTGCTATGGTTCTACATATAAAGTGGTGCTATGGTTCTACATGTATTAGAACTACTATATATTGCTGTTGTTATAAGAATAACATCTGGATGGATGCTGGTGTTTGAAAAATGTGTTTAGAATGTGTTTCTATGTCAATATTGATCTAAGATGAGAGCATATAGCACACACATATATATATATATATACACACACACACACACACACATCTATTCAATGTGTTATTTGTGACACTACAAAATCTCTTATAAGTTGTATGATGATAATAATAATATAGTGACAATGTCCTGCAGCTCTTCCTGTGACCAATACTGTATATAACACTATTGAACATGTATGCTCCCTTATTATACTTCCTCAATAAAAAAGTTGTCCCTCTAAACATCCTCTCTAACATAGCTAAAATTATTTCAGTGCTATTATATACAGTACAACGATATCAGTTCATTGGCTTCAAGGATGCCTCCTACCTGATGTTGTAGGAAACCCAAATATTTGGCGGATTTTATGTTAGATGATCTAATGTAATCAAATACTATAGTTTTAGTTTATACATGTTTTGATTAAATCTATCTATAGCTATTTATTTTAATCTACTCATAGCTTATACTTGCATTTTAAATACAACCTTGCATTCCTTTGATATAACAAATTTACAGTATAATATGAACAATAATATAATTTTTATGTCTAATTACAAGACAACTAATATTCTTTTAAATATCCCTAACCCATAATTGTTTACACATTCCCAGGTATGATATTCTTTCATTGGACAATGTTGCAACTAATTCTTACTGCGTTTAGAGTTAAATTGTATAAGTAAATTAAATAGTTAAATTATACAAAACAAAAACAGGTGATATCAGTTATTCTGATCCCAAAGACATCACTGTAACAGCATTTGGATAGTGAACTCTTAAGAAAAATATTTAATCAAATTGGTTATAATTAATCGTTTCTATATTTATGTTTTGTTTTTAGACGTCTTTGTGTTTTCCTCCGTTGCCAATAACGTAACAGTGATGTTCCCCTCTGGAGCTGGGGTAGAAGTCAGAGAAATAGGCGGCCTACTCGGTGTCACTGTCCTACTGCCAGAGGAATTCATAAACAAAACAGAAGGGCTTATGGGAGTGATGAACAACGATCCAACTGATGATTTAACTTTTAAGAATGGCACCATCATACCCCCTGATGCCAGACCCCAGGACATTTTCCATTTTGGTGCAGACTGTAAGTTAAATTCACTGAAAGGGAAAATAAAATAATGTGATAAAGAAGAAGCTTATATTTCATGGCCTTTTATTGCAGCCAGGGGAAATAAGTGAGGGTGATGTATGCTAAATAAAACATCATTTTGTAATGGGAATAGGATACAATCATAAAGCCGTTACAGAATGTTGTCTGCTATACTGAACATTTCTCATTAATTAGAATGTGAGATTTCACTATGTAATTTTTTTTAAAGGGACATTAAAGTACAAAAAGAAACATGCTCTTAGGTGTGCTATAGCTATGTATTTATAAGCACATAATTACAGTCAGCTCCAGAGCAGCAATGTATTTTGGTGAGCCAGTGACAAGAAGCATATGTGTGTAGCCACCAATCACCAGCTAGACTCCACTAGTGCATTGCTGCCCCCACGTCTACCTAGGTATGCTTTTTTAACAAATAAAACCAAGAGAGAAAGTACAATTGAAAATTCTATTAAAATGAAATTCTCTTTCTGAATCATAAAAGTTTAATTTTGTCTTGCATGTCCTTAAACTTCTAAGTCTATCAGCATCAATATTCATGTTACGTTTTTTTTTTTCTTTCAAGTGTTGGTTATGTTAGACTTGAATTAGATTCACACCTGATTGTCTAAAGTGCTCTGAAGAGAATATTGTACAAGTCCCGTCAGTACTGTGAGGTGCCTCAAAGAATTTTACAAAGGCAAATTTCAGCTTGAGAGCTGTTTATCTCACAATACAGGGTTCTAGATCTGAGCGAGAGACACCTACACTACATTATAATGCTCAGTTCTTTCTCAGTTAATCTCGCCACAAGTCTGTTAGCTACTAAACTTAATTTAAGGGCTATTGGTAGTTTAGTATTAGATTAGGGGGTGTTTTTATTTAGGGGGGCTTTTTTATTTTCATAGGGATTAGGTTTAATTTTTTAATTTTTGATAATTTGGTTTATTATTTTATGTAATATTAGACTTTTTTCTTTTTTGTAATCTTAGATTAATTTAATTTTAGATTTTTTATTTTTAAATAATGTTACCTTTTTATTTTAATTGTAACTTAGTATTTTTTAATTTAGGTAATTGGGGTTAATTTAGGGGGTGTTAGGTTAAGGGGCTTAGTAATTTAATTAGATATTTGCTTTGTGGGGGTTTGGAGGATTAGGGGTTAATAGATTTATTAGGATTATTAGGTTGTGTGGGTTAATGGCGGATTAGGGGTTAATAGTTTTTGTGGCAAACCTAGCCACTTCTGGACTATAACGTAAGAAAGGTTGTCTATAGGCTGTATATTGTGCTATGTAGATGTGACAGACCCTTCTGTCAGCACTGAAAGAGTTAACTGTGTTCAGCTTTAGCCTCAGCTATTGTGCACTGTCATTAATGTTATTGATACACAGTCCATTGTTTAATCAACCTCAGAGAGCAGACCCTAGATGATAAGGAAAGCCAAGTGTGTGTCTGTGTTTAAATTGTTATCAGCTTGAGCAAGGTATTCTATTGTATCATGTAAAAGGGCGTGTTCCCTCCATCTAATGTACAACATTCTTTCAACCCCCCTTCTGGGGGGGGTCAGACCTGCATAAATACTGGGCATATGAGCCTTAATAAAAGTCATTCTGTTTAAACCTGAAAACTGGCTGGGTTGTGAACTGCTGATTCCCTATGCAGGACATTGTTCCCTGGTGTTAACCCTTGGTATCCGGTTGGTACCGTTACAATTGGTGGCAAGCGACGGAATGAACCTTATCGCCCAGAAGAGCAACTACACAAGCCAGTAACCTCAGGAAGAGGGGGATTACTACAATACTGACTAAGATGGAAGGAGTACCAGGGACCGAAGTGAATGGAGATGGATTATTCTAAGCTAAAGAGACAAACGTAAAAGGAACTGCTAGAAGCCAGGGGAAAGATAGGCAGCAGCAAACCCAAGGCTATATTAATTGCTGAGCTGATGGAGGGAGACAGAGCTCGCAGCGCTACGCCTCCAGCAGCCATGGAGGAGACCCTATACCAGAGGGAAATGAGGACCAGGCTGGAATTTTTACCCCAACCTGTACCACGGGATATGCTATCCGTGGTAATGGCAGATGTGCAGGAGTACGTGATGGCACACAGTCCGCGGAATGCATCCTCCCGAGCAGAATCCATTTTGGACGCACTCAGCAACCCAGTAAGACCCAAAATCCCATACCATGCATTTAAAATGTTTTGTGAGGAGAAGGATGAGATTGATGGGTATTTACAGGATTTTGAGAGACTGTGCGAGTTACATGATTTGGAGCAGTCCGTATGGGTGCCGGTGCTAGCAGGCAAGCTAGCCGGTAGGGCAGCGGAAGCGTATCGCGCTGTACCCAGGGAGGACAGCAAGGATTACGCTAAAGTGAAGAGAGCGATCTTGGAAAGATATGCCATTACCTCAGAGGCATACCGGCGCAAGTTTAGAGGCCTGCGCAAGCCAGAAAGAGATTCCCATGCAGAGTGGGCCCACAAGCTGGATCAAGCATCTCAGGGGTGGATACAGGCCAGCCAAGCTACCACCATGGAAGAATTGCGACAACTGATGCTGTTGGAGCAATTCTTTAACGGCTTGTCCCCAGAAGCCCAAGAATGGGTGAGAGATCGAAAACCCCTCACCTTAACCGAAGCAGCCAGATTAGCAGACCAGCATTTTGATGCCAGGAGGCACCATGGACTACAGCCTAACAACGGACGGGCTAATATACAATGCCACACCTGCAAGCAGTGGGGACATATGGCACGTGAGTGCACCCAAAATCGGAGCAGACAAGCTTGGAACCAGGTCAGACAGAACCTGGCCCCAAGGGCGGCTGCTCACCATTACCAAACGGAGCCAGCCGCTCATGAGGTGTTGAGCACCCAAGCCGAGGAACCCCTGGGAATTCTGCATGAGGTGATGTCGGTCCAGGGACTTCGGGATTCGGGAGCTACTTTAACCCTGATAGCTCCCCATTTGGTGCCGGATACAGCACCCACTGGCGGATCCGTGGCAGTACGAGGGGCAGGGGGAGCAGTATACCGATTGCCCACTGCTAGAGTGGAGTACAGACCCCCAGTCACCCCAGCAGCTGCCAGTTACCAACCCCCGGCGCACCGCTATACCACACGGCCTCCGGCCACGAACTACCCTCAGAGAGCCCGGTTCAATTCGCGGGGCTACTCACAACCTATTCGGTGCTTTGGATGTAAGCAACTAGGGCACAAAAGACCAGAGTGTCCCCTAAACGCAGCGAATCAAGCACAGTCCTGGAGAAGACCCGCTGGCGGAATCCCACATAATCCTCAGCCTGTGGCCCGCTACGTAGAGGCGCCAGAATGCTGGGGCAGCCTACATGAAGCAGACCCCGTGCAAGCTGCCCACCGGAATAACCGGCAACGGGTTAAAGTGAATGGGAAGGAGGTCAGTTGTCTACGGGATACTGGTGCTACCATGACCTTGCTTCAAGAGAACTTGGTGCCTGAGAAACAGCACACTGGAGACACTGTGGCTGTGAGGGTAGCAGGGGGCACTGTGTTCCGCCTACCTGTTGCCAGGGTACATTTGGATTGGGGAGTGGGCGCTAGACTTGTGAATGTGGGGGTCAAGAAGGACTTACCTGCTGATGTTCTCCTTGGAAATGACTTGGCCCCCCTTGTTTCTGCCTATGCTCCCATGGATCCCGCTGATGTTAACCCTGTGACTACCCAAGCCCAGTCCCTCCGGGAAGAGACGCTTCCATGTTTGGGGTGGGGGCAGTACTGAGCCAAGTTGGAGCAGATGGCGGAGAACACCCCGTAGCTTACTTGAGCCGAAAGTTGTTGCCCCGGACATCCCCAAGCCGATCCGTTGGGATCAGACTGTGTATGCCGGCTTGGTTCTGGGGGAGCATTGTGGCAAACCTAGCCACTTCTGGACTATAACGTAAGAAAGGTTGTCTATAGGCTGTATATTGTGCTATGTAGATGTGACAGACCCTTCTGTCAGCACTGAAAGAGTTAACTGTGTTCAGCTTTAGCCTCAGCTATTGTGCACTGTCATTAATGTTATTGATACACAGTCCATTGTTTAATCAACCTCAGAGAGCAGACCCTAGATGATAAGGAAAGCCAAGTGTGTGTCTGTGTTTAAATTGTTATCAGCTTGAGCAAGGTATTCTATTGTATCATGTAAAAGGGCGTGTTCCCTCCATCTAATGTACAACATTCTTTCAACCCCCCTTCTGGGGGGGGTCAGACCTGCATAAATACTGGGCATATGAGCCTTAATAAAAGTCATTCTGTTTAAACCTGAAAACTGGCTGGGTTGTGAACTGCTGATTCCCTATGCAGGACATTGTTCCCTGGTGTTAACCCTTGGTATCCGGTTGGTACCGTTACAGTTTTATTAGGTTTATTGCAATGTGGGTTAATGGCGGATTAGGGGTTAATACATTTATTAGGTTTATTGCGATGTGGGTTAATGGCAGATTAGGTGTTAATATACTTTATTAGTTATTGTGTTGGGGGTTGGCGGTTGACAGGTAGATAGATATTACGCATGCGTTAGTTAATATTTTCAGGCAGTTACAGGAGTGACGGTGCTCACATTTTCAGCATAAGGCTTGCTGCGCCTGCCTATCGGCTAGATTTAGAGTTCTGCGGCCAGGGGGTGCGTTAGCTATGCGTTCTTTTTTTCGCCTGCACCTTTTAAATACCGCTGGTATTTAGAGTTCACAGAAGGGCTGCGTTAGGCTCCAAAAAGGGAGCGTATGGCATATTTACCGCCACTGCAACTCTAAATTCCAGCGGTGCTTACAGACGCGGCCAGCTTCAAAAACGTGCTTGTGCACGATTCCCCCATAGGAAACAATGGGGCTGTTTGAGCTGAAAAAAAATCTAACACCTGCAAAAAAGCCGCGTTCAGCTCCTAACGCAGCCCCATTGTTTCCTATGGGGAAACACTTCCTAAGTCTGCACCTAACACTCTAACATGAACCCCGAGTCTAAACACCCCTAATCTTACACTTATTAACCCCTAATCTGCCACCCCCGCTATCGCTGACCCCTGCATATTATTATTAACCCCTAATCTGCCGCTCCATACACCACCGCAACCTACGTTATCCCTATGTACCCCTAATCTGCTGCCCCTAACACCGCCGACCCCTATATTATATTTATTAACCCCTAATCTGCCGCCCCCGCTATCGCTGACCCCTGCATATTATTATTAACCCCTAATTTGCCGCTCCGTACACCGCCGCAACCTTCGTTATCCCTATGTACCCCTAATCTGCTGCCCCTAACACCGCCGACCCCTATATTATATTTATTAACCCCTAATCTGCCGACCGGATCTCACCGCTACTCTAATAAATGTATTAACCCCTAAAGCTAAGTCTAACCCTAACACTAACACCCCCCTAAGTTAAATATAATTTAAATCTAATGAAATAAATTATATCAGAATCAAGTTCAATCCGATTGGCTGATCGGATCAGCCAATCGGATTGAACTTGATTCTGACTGGCTGATTCCATCAGCCAATCAGAATTTTCCTACCTTAATTCCGATTGGCTGATAGAATCCTATCAGCCAATCGGAATTTGAGGGACGCCATCTTGGATGACGTCCCTTAAAGGAACCGTCATTCGTCGGGAAGTCGTCGGTGAAGATGGATGTTCCACGTCGGCGGGATGACCATGGATCCGGAAGAAAGAAGATTGAAGATGCCGCTTGATTGAAGACTTCAGCCCAATCATGGACCTCTTCAGCTCCCGCTTGGATGAAGACTTCAGCCCGATCATGGACCTCTTCAGCTCCGGCTTGGATGAAGACTTCAGTCAGATTATGGACATCTTCAGCCCCCCGCTTGGGTTTGGATGAAGACGTCGGAGCCAGGACGAATCAGTGAACCCGGTGTGGTGAAGACAAGGTAAGGAGATCTTCAGGGGCTTAGTGTTAGGTTTATTTAAGGGGGGTTTGGGTTAGATTAGGGGTATGTGGGTGGTGGGTTGTAATGTTGGGGGGGTATTGTATGTTTTTTTTTTACAGGCAAAAGAGCTGAATTCTTTGGGGCATGCCCCGCAAAGGGCCAGGGCTGGTAAGGTAAAAGAGCTTTTCTATTTTAATTTAGAATAGGGTAGGGCATTTTTTTATTTTGGGGGTCTTTGTTATTTTATTAGTGGGCTTAGAGTAGGTGTAATTAGTTTAAAATTGTTGTAATATTTTTCTAATGTTTGTAAATATTTTTTTATTTTTTGTAACTTAGTTCTTTTTTATTTTTTGTACTTTAGTTAGTTTATTTAATTGTATTTATTTGTAGGTATTGTAATTAATTAATTTATTGCTAGTGTAGTGTTAGGTTTAATTGTAGGTAATTGTAGGTAGTTTATTTATTTAATTTATTTATTGATAGTGTAGTGTTAGGTTTAATTGTAACTTAGGTTAGGATTTATTTTACAGGTAATTTTGTAATTATTTTAACTAGGTAACTATTAAATAGTTATTAACTATTTAATAGCTATTGTACCTGGTTAAAATAATTACAAAGTTGCCTGTAAAATAAATATTAATCCTAAAATAGCTACAATATAATTATTATTTATATTGTAGCTATATTAGGGTTTATTTTACAGGTAAGTATTTAGCTTTAAATAGGAATAATTTATTTAATAAGAGTTAATTTATTTTGTTAAATAAAAATTATATTTAACTTAGGGGTTGTTAGGGTTAGGGTTAGAATTAGCTTTAGGGGTTAAAAAATTTATTAGAGTAGCTGTGAGCTCCGGTCGGCAGATTAGGGGTTAATGCTTGAAGTTAGGTGTCGGCGATGTTAGGGAGGGCAGATTAGGGGTTAATACTATTTATTATAGGGTTATTGAGGCGGGAGTGAGGCGGATTAGGGGTTAATACATTTATTATAGTAGCGGTGCGGTCCGGTCGGCAGATTAGGGGTTAATAAGTGTAGGTAGGTAGCAGCGACGTTGGGGGCGGCAGATTAGGGGTTAATAAATATTATGTAGGTGTCGGCGATGTTAGGGGCAGCAGATTAGGGGTACATAGGGATAACGTAGGTGGCGGCGGTGTGCGGTCGGCAGATTAGGGGTTCAAATTTTTAATAGAGTGGCGGCGATGTGGGGGGGGGGCTCGGTTTAGTGGTACATAGGTAGTTTATGGGTGTTAGTGTACTTTAGATTAGAGCACAGTAGTTAAGAGCTTTATAAACCGGCGTTAGCCCAGAAAGCTCTTAACTACTGACTTTTTTCTGCGGCTGGAGTCTTGTCGTTAGATTTCTCACGCTCACTTCAGCCAAGACTCTAAATACCAGCGTTAGAAAGATCCCATTGAAAAGATAGGATACGCAAATGGCGTAGGGGGATCTGCGGTATGGAAATGTCGCGGCTGCAAAGTGAGCGTTAGACCCTTTCCTGACTGACTCCAAATACCAGCGGGCGGTAAAAACCAGCGTTAGGAGCCTCTAACGCTGGTTTTGACGGCTACCGCCAAACTCTAAATCTAGGCCTTAGTGTGGCGAGGTGAAAATGGAGTAAAATTTCTCAATTTTCGCAGCGTAAGTCCTTGCGCTGAATATCTTATACCGATTTGCGACGCGGTTCTATGTTAGCATTGGGTAGTAAAAATTGTGGCAACAGGTGAAATATACGCGCCGCATTTATATGCGGCGCCGTATATGTGATACCAAAATCGCATATGTAATCTTGCCCACAGTATGTATTCCAAACCATCTGCGTGTGTATTTAACAGTTCATATCAATCATTCTGTGAAAATTCCTTTTTATACCTATTTCCTAAGTGGCATGTTCTGTAGAGAGAAATAAGTAAATACAAACTAAAAGAGATCACTGAGTTCAGCTTCAGGAGTTTGCAAGGTTAACAAGAAAAACTGTGAAATTTCTTTGTATTCACAGCTTGAAAAAGGCTCAGGGCATCCAAAGTCAATTTGGAATCTAACACAAATGCCTAACACTTATATTTGTAAATTGTTTCAACCAGGCTAACATCATTTTTTATTTACCCTTCTTTTCTCTCTTCCTGGCTTCTGGGTAAAGCAGTTTCAGAAGAAAATAATTTGTTTATCTTTAGATCCAAAAGAACTGCACTGTGAACTAGGAGTCTTAACTGATCTCACGGATTGCATTGATTTACATATAAGAGGCATAACCTTAAAGGACCATGATACCCAAATGTTGAAACACATGAAAGTGATGCTGCATAGCTGTAAAAAGCTGACTAAAAATATCACCTGAACACCTCTATGTAAAAAAGAAAGATATTTTACCTCAAAATGTCCTAAGTAGTCACACCCCATTGTAAAGGACTTTAAGCAGCAAATCAGTATGCCTGTCCTAGGACCGACAAAGGAGTGAGCCTCATGCACACTCATGTTATTTCTCTATTCAGTGTAAGGAAGTTTACTATGAAATCTCATGAGAGTTGGAGTTCATGACATCAGCACTGCTGATGCTGATTTTTTACCTGCAGGTGGTTAGTAACTGAAAGATAACTTTTTACACAGCACTTACTCTGTTGAGCTAAAGAAATTTTGAGGTAAAATATCTTCCTTTTTTCCATATAGATGTTCAGGTGATATTTTCCTGTCAGCTTTTTACAGTTATGCTGTATCACTTTCAAGTGATTTAGCATATGAGTATTATGTCCCTTTAAGGGACATACGGTAATACCCAAATTTTGAGCACTTGAAAGTGATGCAGCAATGCTGTAAAAATCTGACTAGAAAATATAACCTGAACATCTCTATGGGAAAATGGAAGATATTTCCACAGTATCCACATCCCACTGTAAATAAACTTTAAACAGCCAGTCAGGATGCTAGTCCCAGGACTTGCGAGGGAGCTTGTATCTGGCATGGGCAGCCACAGCAATTGTATTTTCCGACTCAGTTTTAGGACATTTTCTAAGGAATCCTGTGAGATTTCAGTAAAATGTCACAAGATCTCAGTAAAGCAAACAAAGTGTAATTTGTTTGGTAGAACAACCGACAATTGAATATTGATAAGAATGAAAATCCGTTAAAATTCGGTAATCAAATGTTATTTCCGGTTTTCGAATGTTACTTTTGTTTTCAATTTTTTCATAATTAGATCGAATATACACATTCGAAATTTCAAACCTATTATTCAATTTAACAAATACTATTCAGAAATTCAATACTTCATGTGGTAAGTGGTAAATTGATACATAACAGATACAAATATATCAATTGGAATGTTTCTATTTGGAATATTGCATAATTTAAATATTACATTTAAATAAAGCATTAGAAATACTATTACACTAAACAAAACACATTCGCCAATCCTTACTGTTCACAGATCATATTATTGTGAGATGAGGACATTTTGAGGTAAAATATCTTGCTTTTTTAGAGATGTTAATGTGATATTTTCTTGTCAGCTTTATACAGTTATACTGCATCATTATCAAGAAATTTAGCATATAAGTATTATGTCCCTTGGCCGTAAACACTTTAGAGATTGTAACATGAAAATTCTATAATTATGTGTAGAAAAAAAATAGTCTTTGTAGTATACTTTTATTTAGCCTCTTCCCTGTAATTTAAGAAGAATTGTGGGTTTTCTCGTTATGAGAATTGGTTATTCACACTGCAGATGTCACAAGCCTATCCCTGCAACATATTTGGCCCTAATTGGCTTCAGAAGAGATGATAAAATAAGAAACTTCAAAACAATGAGCATTTTCTATCAAAATGACAATGGATAACCTTGTTTACTCCAGTAACTAGACCAAACTGTCTTCTCCAAAGAAGGGGTAGGTGGGATTTTGTTATTCAAATAAATTTGCAGCAAACAAGGTGTTATTACAATTCAAATGCTCGCTGTCACATAGTATGGTAATTTATTGCTAAAAGGCTATAGAAAACCTTGCAATTACTATCCTATTTATTATGCACAGTAAAATACATTTGTAATGTACTTACATTATTTATTTGGTCCACTTTTCTTGCACATTAACTCTTAAATAATGTGTTTTTCCACTGCCCATCCTGCAGCATAGAGCCTTGATCCTGTAATCCTTGTTTTCTTACAATGTACAGTTATAACCAGAATTATCCACTCTGTTTTTTTCAAGGGGTGGTGAGCAAGAACAATTCCCTTTTTACTTATGACTCTAGTGAGCTTATCGATGAGTACACAGAGAAACACAACACAAGTTTCATACCTATATTTGAAGTTGAGGAAACTCCTGGAAACTTCACAGAACAGATGCGCGACTTGTGTGATTCTGATACTTTCTGTAGATTTGATGTCCTTGCCACAAAACAGCTGCAGGTTGGAAACGCCACAAAAATGTCTCATAACATTCACAAAACCTTGGTGAACAGCCTTAAACCAGGTAAAAAAAATCCTATGTGCACTCATAAAACAATATTTCTTACCACAAGGTTGACTTTTTATAACCGGAGATTAGTGATGATTCATGGTTTTTCTATTAATTGCACAATCTTTTGTTTTCACGTCAAAAGGCTAAATTAGTTTTTACCAAATGATGGGATTTTATGTTTGAATCATTTTTATTGAAGCTTATTACATGAAATACAGGATTTTAAATGGGCCAATAAGAGCTATTATTGCACATTAGCGTGCTACAATTGCATATCAACATATTCTGCAAAAAATAGCAATACATATACAAAACTAATGCACTCTCAGAAGCTGTATTTTATGATATTGTTCCAGTACAAAGTTTTAATGAACTTATTTAAGGTTACTTCCATACAGCTAAAATCACAGCAATTCATTTTAAGGTTGTTTTGCAAATGGCTACACGTACACAGTTTTATCCAACTACTACATAGATTTGCACAAATAAACTGGGCAACAAAAGATTCATGAAAAAAGCTATCGGCTAGATTACGAGTCTTGCGTTAGCCTTAAAAAGCAGCGTTGAGAGGTCCCAACGCTGCTTTTTAACGCCCGCTGGTATTACGAGTCTGGCAGGTACAGGTGTACTGCTCACTTTTCTTCCGTGACTCGAAATTACCGCAAATCCCCTTATGTAAATTGCGTATCCTATCTTTTTAATGGGATTTGCCTAACGCCGGTATTACTAGTCTTGGAAGAAGTGAGCGGTAGACCATCTCCTGTCAAGACTCCTACCGCATTTAAAAGTCAGTAGTTAAGAGTTTTATGGGCCAACGCCGTAACATAAAACTCTTAACTAAAGTGCTACAAAGTACACTAACACCCATAAACTACCTACTAACCCCTAAACCGAGCCCCCCCCCCCACATCGGAAACACATTAATAAAGTTTTTAATCTGCCGACCAGACATCGCCGCCACTGTAATAAATATATTAACCCCTAAACCGCCGCACTCCCACCTTGCAAACACTAGTTAAATTTTATTAACCCCTAATCTGCCGTCCCTAACATCGCCGACACCTATCTACATTTATTAACCCCTAATCTGATGCCCCCAACATCACCGCTACTATATTAAATTTATTACCCCCTAAACCTAAGTCTAACCCTAACCCTAACAGCCCCCTAACTTAAATATAATTTAAATAAAACGAAATAAAATTGCTACAATTAAATAAATTAATCCTATTTAAAACTAAATACTTACCTATAAAATAAACCCTATGATAGCTACAATATAACTAATAGTTACATTGTAGCTAGCTTAGGATTTATTTTTATTTTACAGGCAACTTTGTATTTATTTTAACTAGGTACAATAGTTATTAAATAGTTATTAACTATTTAATAACTACCTATTAAAATTAAGTGCAAATTTACCTGTAAAATAAATCCTAACCTAAGTTACAATTACACCTAACACTACACTATCATTAAATTAATTTACTAAATTACCTACAATTAAATTAAATAAACTAAAGTACAAAAACAAACAAACACTAAATTACAGAAAATAAAAAAATAATTAAAATTTTTTTAAACTAATTACACCTACTCTAATCCCCTTAACAAAATAAAAAAGCTCCCCAAAATAATACAATTCCCTACCCTATATTAAATTACAAATAGCCCTTAAAAGTGCTTTTTGCGGGGCATTGCGCCAAAGTAATCAGCTCTTTTACCTGTAAAAAAAAATACAATACCCCCCAACATTAAAACCCACCACCCACACCCAACCCTACTCTAAAACCTACCCAATCCCCCCTTAATAAAACCTAACACTACCCCCTTGAAGATCACCCTACCTTGAGCCATCTTCACCCAGCCGGCACAAGTGGTCCGCCAGAGGGGCAGAAGTCTTCATCCGATCTGGGCAGAAGAGGACCTCCAGACGGGCAGAAGGCTTCATCCAGATGGCATCTTCTATCTTAATCCATCCGGAGCAGAGCGGTTCCATCTTGAAGCCAGCCGACGTGGAGCATCCTCTTCTTCCGACGACTCCCGACGAATGAAGGTTCCTTTAAATGATGTTATCCAAGATGGTGTCCCTTGAATCCCGATTGGCTGATAGGATTCTATCAGCCATTTGGAATTAAGGTAGGAAAAATCCTATTGGCTGATTGGATCAACCAATAGGATTGAAGTTCAATCTTATTGGCTGATCCAATCAGCCAATAGGATTGAGCTCGCATTCTATTGGCTGTTCCAATCAGCCAATAGAATGCGATCTCAATCCTATTGGCTGATTGGATCAGCCAATACGATTTTTCCTACCTTAATTCCGATTGGCTGATAGAATCCTATCAGCCAATCGGCATTCAAGGGACGCCATCTTGGATGATGTCATTTAAAGGAACCTTCATTCGTCGGGAGTCGTCGGAAGAAGAGGATGCTCCGTGGCGGCTGGCTTCAAGATTGGCCCGCTCCGCTCCGGATGGATGAAGATAGAAGATGCTGTCTGGATGAAGCCTTCTGCCCGTCTGGAGGTCCTCATCTGCCCGGATCGGGTGAAGACTTCTGCCCCTCTGGAGGACCACTTGTGCCCGGCTGGGTGAAGACAGCTCAAGGTAGGGTGATCTTCAAGGGGGTAGTGTTAGGTTTTATTAAGGGGGGATTGGGTGGGTTTTAGAGTAGGGTTGGGAGTGTGGGTGGTGGGTTTTAATGTGGGGGGTATTGTATTTTTTTTTACAGGTAAAAGAGCTGATTACTTTGGGGCAATGCCCCGCAAAAAGCCCTTTTAAGGGCTATTTGTAATTTAGTATAGGGTAGGGAATTTTATTATTTTGGGGGGCTTTTTTTATTTTGATAGGGGGATTAGAGTAGGTGTAATTAGTTTTAAAAAAATTTAATTATTTTTTTATTTTCTGTAATTTAGTGTTTTTTTTGTACTTTAGTTTATTTAATTTAATTGTATTTAATTGTAGGTAATTTAGTAAATTAATTTAATGATAGTGTAGTGTTAGGTGTAATTGTAACTTAGGTTAGGATTTATTTTACAGGTAAATTTGTACTATTTAATAACTATTCTACCTAGTTAAAATAAATACAAAGTTGCCTGTAAAATAAATATAAACCCTAAGCTAGCTACAATGTAACTATTAGTTATATTGTAGCTATTTTATGGTTAATTTTATAGGTAAGTATTTAGTTTTACATAGGAATAATTTATTTATTTGTAGTAATTTAATTTTGTTGTATTTAAATTATATTTAAGTTAGGGGGTGTTAGACTTAGGTTTAGACTTATGTTTAGGGGTTAATAAATTTAATATAGTAGCGGCGACGACGGGGGCGGCAGAATAGGGGTTAATAAATATAATGTAGCTGTCGGCAATGTTAGATGCAGCAGATTAGAGGTTCATAGGGATAATGTAGGT
Source organism: Bombina bombina (assembly GCF_027579735.1). Taxonomy (NCBI): domain Eukaryota; kingdom Metazoa; phylum Chordata; class Amphibia; order Anura; family Bombinatoridae; genus Bombina; species Bombina bombina. The sequence goes on along the minus strand of NC_069500.1, from coordinate 323,279,849 downwards.
GGCAGTGGTGTCCGGAGCGGCAGATTAGGGGTTAAAAATATAATGCAGGTGTCGGCGATGTCGGGGACGGCAGATTAGGGGTTAATAAGTGTAAGAATAGGGGTGTTTAGACTCGGGGTTCATGTTAGGGTGTTAGGTGTAGACATAAATGTTTTTTCCCCATAGGAATCAATGGGGCTGCGTTAGAAACTTAACGCTGCTTTTTTGCAGGTGTTAGGTTTTTTTCAGATGAATCTGCCCCATTGCTTCCTATAGGGAAATCGTGCATGAGCACGTTTTGCCAGCTCACCGCTACTGTAAGCAATGCTGGTATTGAGGTGAGACGTGGAGCTAAATTTTGCTCTACGCTCACCTTTTTGCGGCTAACACCGGGTTTAAAAAAGACAATAATACCAGCATTGTTTTAAGGGAGCGTTGAAAAAAAAAATGCTTGTTAGCAACGCACCCCTGTTAACGCAAAACTTGTAATCTCGGTGTATATTTTTTATGTTCTGCTGTGTATGAAAACTATTGATCACAATTATTTACTTATTTTTGTTTTTTTCATAACAGTGGTATCGTGTGGGTGGCTGGCTCCTCCAGCTAATGGTAGTAAAAATGGGACAAGCTATCTGGTTGGCTCCATGGTAAAATTCAGCTGCAATACAGGCTTTGTGCTGAATGGGTCTCGCCAACGGACATGTCAGAGTGATGGCGCTTGGTCAGGAGATCCTGCTCAATGTTTCAGAGGTAGAGCTTTACAGGCGTCTTTTTAGGCCTTATAACTATGGTAGTTGTTGAATATATGTTTAATATGGTACATTTTCTTTTTTGCATTTACACACACAAATCGTTTATATACTGTTTATTTCATCTGAACATACACTTTTGAAAGATAGCATTAGTTTGCAAAAATGCCAACAAAAAAACAAAAGCTATACTGAATATAAAAAAAGTGTGACTCATTCTTTTTTATTTCTTTCAATCAAATACTTTGTAGTTTACACTTAAAGGGACAGTATACATCAGAATTTTTATTGTTTTAAAAGATAGATAATCCCTTTATTACCCATTCGCTAGTTTTGCATAACCAACACGGCTATATTAATATACATTTTTCCTCTGTGATTATCTTATATCTAAGCCTCTGCAAACTGCTCCCTTATTTCAGTTCTTTTGACAGACATGCCTTTTAGCCAATCAGTGCTGACTCCTTGCGTGAGCACAGTGTTATCTATATGACACACATGAACTAACATCCTTTAGTGTCGAAAAAAACGGTCAAAATGCATTCAGATAAGAGGTGGCCATCAAGGTCTAAGAAATTAGCATATGAACCTCCAAGATTTAGCTTTCAACTAAGAATACCAAGAGAACAAAGCAAAATTGGTGATACAAGTAAATTGGAAAGTTGTTTAAAATAACATGCCCTGGACTTCCGGTGGGAGGCTTAGCAAGATGGTCGCAAGTGGGAACTGCTCTGCTTGAGACCAAGTTGTTTTTTCCTATTCTAGGATTAAATCTCCGCCATCCTGCTAGCCCTTAGCAGTTTTAGCTGTTCGAGCATCTAAGGATCAAGTTTTACATCTCTTGGCCCCCGGAACAACGGAAAGTGATAGAAGAAGAGGAGAGAGCTGTGATACGCATGGTACACAGCCCAGCTGGGGACAAAGGAATAAGCATGGAAATCTCCCCAGTCGTAACAGACTTTCAAAACCAAGACATTTTACTTGCCATACAGGGCTTACTTCTGCCAGCGTTAACCAAGCTGGAATCTACCCTGCAGATACTACTGGCCGAAACTCAGGTCGTGGATTTTTCACCTGCGAGTCCAAAATGGCGCCGCCTCTCAGCAGAACCCATTTGTAACCATGTCTGCATGACTCCTGAGGCACATCAGAGACGGCACAAGGAAGGATCGACGGGACAGCCACTGATGTTAGAGGGCTCGGACCCCATAATCAGAAGTAGCAAGGAAGCAAGTCCCCCCACAGTTATTAAAGAGGGGGCGATGGAAGCCGCGGGACCTGACTCCGAACTGCAGCGCGACCCCGACACTCACTCTCCTCCTCACCAGCCATTAATGGTCGCAATTCACCGGGCTGTATGCCGATCACATGGAGAAGTGGCAATTGGAGACCCGCTGCTGACAACGACCCAGCTACAGTTGGTATTTGGAATTATGCCGGTTGCAGACCTAACAGCTCAACATTCCCTGAATGCCTGGATCTTTTTGATTAACATCCGACCTTATCCTTCTACTTACCTGCACCAACGGGTGTTACAGAGGAGCATACAAAGTCAAGACAACTTAGAATGTAATCACGGGATGACCCGTGGAGGGGTCGGTTAGCTCTTAACTTTCTATCTAGCTGTCTCCTGTGTATATCAGGGTAAGGCACTGACCATGAACAGTACTTGGTGGGTTAAATGTTGGGACCTGTGGACTATTAATGCTTACGAACTGAGCTCCGTTTTTTTTAGGGTTAAAAGTTATCTGCCTAACTTGTTTGTGTCTGCTTTTATAGTTTTCCTTTTCCAGCCTCATACTTGAGCAGAAATGTACCTGTGTACAGTGCTATTTTACTCTGTCTCTTATGTAATTTACCTGCCCCACACTCAGCGGAACATTACACATAGGCTATTCCCCTCAGCACTTAAACGATTTCTTTGTCAGCACCTGATTACATTCTCTAGAAAGCACCACAAGTATAAATGTATACAAATTAGAGCAATCTTTTAACAGGGTTGGCACATATAAGTACGCTCTTACCAAATATCTTAACCCCTCCTGAATATATCATTCAGCATTAACCCCTGCCTTAAGGAGTAAATAAGGGAAACGCCTCATACTCTAACCTTGCTGACCTTGCTCTAAATACATCTTGTTTCACGCTTGTGTTTACATGAGGATATTAACTGAATCCAACTGTCTCTTTTAGCATGGTCAAGAAAATATTAATTTTGAAACGGTACATTACTCTGGCTGTAAAAGTTTTAACACTTGCTTAGCAGGGCTTTGTGGATAGGTTTGGTGGTTTGATATGTTCTGTTTGACTAAGTGGCCTGTTTGCTTGATTGGTATGTTTGCTGTTGGTGTTAAAAATTGTTTGCCTAACTTTCTTGTGCCTGCACTTACACTTCCCCTCCCTCATCCACCCACTTGAGTAGAAATGCCCTGGACGCAGTCTTATCTCATTTCGTCTCTTATACATTTTGCGGGCCACAAACGTAATGGATACATGTATTAATTTTTTCCTTTTATTTTTTACTCTGACCTTTAAATCTGCAGATGCATTTTGAACTAAACTAAGGTTCTGCAAGCTGTTTTAATGGTATGAAGTACTGCAATATTCCTAGAACCGGGCTAGCAGTGTGATTGCTGCAGCGATTTTATATAACTCAGTTGCAAAGGGAAATTGTTCAACATCTCATTGTTATGTTCCATACTTTAAGACAATCGATTATTAATATAGACTTGAAGGGCGATTAAGTCAAACTGCTACAAAGCCCAACACTAGCTAATTTTGTGGATGAGACTGGTGGTTTGCTATGCATTATATGATTGATTAGTTGGTCTGACTGGGGTGTGTGTTAATAGTTGGTGTTTAGTTAAATAATGTTAAAAACTCCAATGTTGTGGTACAAGCAATTATTTACAAAAACGTTTGATGATTCATCCGAAAATGTTCAGAATTACATATTATACTGTCGCAATACACTATAATGTACCTCTTTTCACATAAGCCACCCTGCGAGGTGAGTGTTGGTGTGTCCTATAATATTGTACCCTGCATTGGCTATAAATAAAAGTTTAAAAAAAAAAAAAAATAACATGCCCTATCTGAATCATGAAAGTTTATTTTGGACTAGACTGTCCCTTTATGAATCAATTCCCCCCCACCAAAAAAAAAATAATAAACAAAAATAACCCACAGTTTAGAAATATACACCTTAAAAATAGTAATTGAAAATTAAAAGATAGATGTTTAAACTGAACAAAATGCTGATTGCAGAGAAAAGTGAGAACACAATAATAATGTTTTGAACCTCTGTATAGCACATTTCGGTGTTTGTAGGGACATAGGGGATTCTTTAGAAATGCGCTCTCCGCATTTAACATTGCACCAGCAGCTCACAAGAGCTGCTGGTGCAACGCCGCACCCTGCTGACTCGCGGCCGCCAGCAGGGAGGTGTCAATCAACCCGATCGTACTCGATCGGCTTGATTTCCGGTGATTCCTGTCCGTCTCATCAGAGCAGGCGGACAGGGTTATGCAGCAGCGGTCTTTAGACCGCTGGTTCATAACTGGCGTTTCTGGCGAGTCTGAAGACTCACCAGAAACACGGGCCCACAAGCTCCGTTCAGAGCTTGATAAATGGGCCCCATAGGCACCTGTAATAATTTTTAATAGCTTGGTCTCCAATCGTGCAAAGCAGTGTAAGATAGCAGGCATATATTGAATAGAATATGCCTTTTTATTGGTAAACAGTGCAGGGATTGGAGGATTGTTGTCACATAGCAAGTTTTGACTAACCATTTAACCGAGTAGCTTTTCTGGGATACCATAATAAAATGCATTGTAAAAGTCCAAGCGCAATGTCACCAAAGCATGGTTGATTGTGGGAAGATCCTCTGCAGGAAATCAGGTGCTTGATCCTGGCTATATTCTTTAAATGAAAGCATTAGGGTTGGACTGCAGTCAATGTATGATTTTTCAGGGAAAGTTCACTGCCAAGCTTAACACCAAGCTAGCTCTAAGGTTTGTAGTTTTGACTTCCACATTGTAGACCACTGTGCTGCAGCTTAGTTATTATCACGTGACCTCTACCTATCACAAGTACTTCTATTTTGTCTTGGTTTTGTCTTGGTTTTGTCTTCTACTGGCACTCATCCACCCAAAGAGATCATCAGTAAGACATTTATTGACTGCTTCTAGTTACACCACTGAAAAGGGCCTCAATTTTAAGTAGATTGATATTTATTTGCCTTTTCAGTTCTGTGTTGGACAGTGGATTGTTAAATGCACCACCAGCATTTTCATCAAGCCAAGTTTATGTGATGCACCCTAGATCTGCTGATTTAATAAGGTCATAGATAATAGCTGTTTTAATTTTCATTAATCTTGCATTACAGAGTACAGTCTTAATGCAGTAATTCAGGGGGTGTGAATATTTGCTCTTTGTATTTAGTGCTGGATCTTTTGATGGGGTTTTGGCTGAAATTAACATGTTCTGTTTTCCATTTGAAACCAGATCTTAGTGTCTTTTTTAATGCAGCAGAACTGGCAGATGGTGTAGTCCGAGGTGTTGGACATTTGCTTAATTTTGTCTTTGTCTGGGCACTTATGGAAATGGTTATTTGTGATGTTATACTAGTCTGAATTGCTCACAAGATATGAGTGGTGTAGGAATATCTTTAAAATACCTTATATAATTTGTGTACTCACTATACTGTACTAATGATGTATCAATTGAATCTATATTCACTGAGGTTTTATAGTTTGCACAGAAACAAAATGTATCTAGATATATCCACTTAAGTGTTGTAACCACTCCATTATAGAAAGGCTGTGTTTAATGTATCCATTGTGTAAGCCAGATACGTTTGTGAAATTTAGTCCATTGTAACAAGGTATTCCAATGTGTATTTCACAGTTTGAGTGCAGTTCAGTTGCTTTGGAAAGAGATTTGTGTCACACAAGTCGGAAAAATTATATGATATTTGATATGTTTTCCAAGACAGCTTATTGTTTTAAGTTATTTTCTGGAGAGGTTTAGCAGTGGATGGATGAGACAGCCATCTTGGGCGTGCTCAATAAAAGACAGCTAAAAGGTACAGAGGAGGTTGACAGGACAGAGCCTGCTTACCTTGGGAACATGTGGTGGCTGGGCAAACGTGATTTATGGCTTTTCCTTTGAAGAGGTGATAATGAGAGCCCTGCAACAATGTAGAATGCAATATTGTGAGGGATCTTATCTGAGGTCTTTTGTGGATGTGTGACTGAAAGTCTGCATGGTTTCATTTGAGGTTATCTGTAGAAATGTGGCTGAAAGTATTGGGGTCTCATTTAAGGTATAACCACAGCCTCAACTACCTCCTTTCCCTGGTGTTAGGGGGAGACTTGAGGGTAAACAATAAAGGTTAGAGATTTAAGAATAAATGTAAAGGACAGTAGAAGACATTATGTGAGAGTAAAGAGAGAAGGGGGCTAGAGAGGTGGGTGTGAATTTTTTTGTCCTATCTACGTATACATAGAAAAGTATGGCCTTTATTTTGATAGTACAAAAAGAAGGGAGAATAGTTAGAATACCACCGTGAAAGGGAGGGTCGTCGGGAGAGTTCAGGGAAATGGAGGCGGCAAGTGTGAGATGGTAAACAAGGGAGGTTTATAAATAAAATAAAGGATTTAAGACACTCAGCCTTAAGGATAAATGTACCTGCTTGTTTTATTTCCTACCCTTACACTATGGAAATTTAATGCAGATATAAAGTCATTACTTGCTGTCCACCTCTTACCTCTCCATGGGCAAATTGTGCAATGAAGTAGGTGGAGCATCCTGGAGTATTGAGGTTATTTCTAGCTTCCTTCGAGTCATGGTGCCTCCATGTTGAACTTTAGCTTTCACTACATTCCAGTGCTGACCTGTTTGCAGAAATAGCAGCACCCATTATTAGAGGAAGGTGCATGAAATGTATTAAGTGTTTAGTGTCCCTTTAAAGGGTTAATGTATTAAAAAAATTCTATCATGCATATGTAACATCAGCATTTAAATATGCTAGTGTGAAAAGGAAGCACTGTTTTACAGACAGGAACATACATTTAAAAATATGTAATGTCTTTTAAAGTGCCAATTTTTAAGTGAAGCAAATAAAAAGTGTACAATGAACTGCCTCTTGGTTGCTGAGTTTTAAAGGGACACTAAACACAAACAAATTCTATCATGATTCGGGTAGAGAATACAATAAAACATTAAAACATTTAAAAACATTTAAACAACATTACGGTACAATATACTTCTATTATCTAATTTGCTTTAATCTTTATATATCCTTTGTTTAAGAAATAGCATTGCACATAAGTGAGCCAATCACACGAGGCAACTATGTGCATCCACCAATCACCAGCTACTGAGCCTATCTAGATATGCTTTTCAGTACAGGATATCATGAGAATGAAGCAAATTAAATAATGAAAGTAAATTAGAAATTTGTTTAAAATTACATGCTCTTTCTAAATCATACAAGAAAAAAATTGGGTTTTATGTCCCTTTAAAGTACTGGTGTTCTTTGGTAAGGCTGTTTCAGTTTATAGAAATGCATGTAAAGGGTTATAGACAGCTGCATTGGTATCTAAACTACTTTGTCTGGTCTAAACTGCTACACAATATAGTACACACGATAGTATTGAATTTTCTGTGTCACATTCTATTAATTTCAATCTCGTAGGCTCAACAATATCTTGTGCAAATCAGTGTGGATCTTTTGTACAACAATGCTCATGCCACGTGACGTGCGAGAACCTTGGCAACTGCTGTCCAGATTACCGCAACTACTGTGTCCGTATCTCACCAGAATCTGGCCTGTTAATGGGTGGCATGGACTTCAAGATTTTAGATGTAACCTTCAACACCAGTTCAACTGTTAAATGCAGGTATGTACAGGACACAAGAAAATAATTATTAATATACTGGACATAGTCTCAATGAGTTGCAGATAAAATTTTGCTCACCATCTCAGGCAAGCAGGGGCACTGACCTAAAAAAAGTTAAAACAATTCCTTGGCTAACATAAAATGTCCCATTTAGAACTATTTTATTTTCCAATAAGTTAAATATGAATATACCATGAATAGAAAAGATTTAGGTTGCTGGTGTATCATTGTAAAACCAATAAAATAAATCACTTAATGGTCTAGAGTACAAGCAGAGTGCAAATGGATATCACAGAGTCCGCTAGCCATATCATGACCTTGGGCTCAGAAAAGTGCAGAAAATAGTATTACAAGTGAATGGTAAAAGATATTCACCAGAGAATGTTAGCACGGCCATTCGTTATTCATTGCACCCTATGCTTTCAATGTCTAGTGCAGAGTGCGCTATCAACACTGATATTACAAGTGGTGAGTGAAGTGTTAGTGCTAGAATAAAAGCAAAACAAAAAACATGTGAACTATAATATAATAAATTAATTCTTACACACACACACACACACACATATATATATATATATATATATATATATATATATATATATATATATATATATATATATATATATATATATATATATATATATATATATATATATATATATATATATACATACATACATACAGTATGTATATATACAAATTGAATGTAAAATAGGGGATTATTATTAATAAAAATGTTTAAATATACACATGCATACACACAAATACTTATAAACCTTTGAGCCCTTCCATATCCCTTTAATTCGTTGTTAATAATAAACAAACATATATATAGATCTATAGAGAAAGGTAGATATGGCTATATAATTTTAAAGCATCTGGAGGTCATTTAGTGCGGTTGTGCTAAATTCCTCACATAATAGACTTCTATAGGACGCACTGAATAACTCACATCCTGGCTATTGCTCAAACACTAATCCAAAGGTGGACTAAAAAGGAGAAATAGTGGAGTTCTTAAAAGTTGAACAACACCTCCATTTTACTTCAGTATGGTAATTTATGCAACTTTTTACTGCTAGTATTTTTTTTTAATAAAACTTGTTAAATAAGATTTTATTTTTAACTAATCTTACTATGAGTAGGATTCTCATAAACAATACAAACAGCATAATAATACAGGATCAATAAATATAAGGGCATCATGTGATGTCTTGTGATTGCTTCTAGAGTCGTCCAGGCAATCACACCATTATTATCTGTCTAGGAGAGAACCTAGAGAGATGTGAATGGAGTTTAATTATACTAATACAAGGGATGATGATATTTACTGAAAGCCAGATTGTTAACAGACCACTATATACAGTAGAACTGAATAATTGACCAATAGAACTGAATAATTGAATAATAACAATGCAATAACACTTCCTTGAAATAAGCAGTAGAATATTCTCTGGCAAATTTCAAAGTGAATCCAGTTTGCCTTCCCCCTGTATCATGTGACAGCCATCAGCCAATTACAAAATGCATATACACATACACTGTGCACTTTTGCACATGCTCAGTAGGAGCTGTAGCCTCTAAAACAGTGTGTATAAAAAGAAGTTGCTTGTTTTGTTAGTGGAAGTATACTGAAACATTTTTATTTAGATTGCATGCTTTAGTGCTTTAGATTTTAGTGGCCCTTTAAGTTTATTAGATTTTCCAACTGGTAGCAAAAATAAAAATCTTCTTAGACTTTAATGAACATTAATATAATAATATATAATGTAACACAAAAACAAAATACTAAGCTATTGGAGGATTGCAATGTCTAATATTTGTTTATGATCTAAAGATTTTTGTTGTTACAGATTCAATTATAACATAGACGTCAAAGGTTATGTCGATGAAAGCGGATACGCACATTGTATATCGCCTCTCCTCTATGAAACTGGTCGTATTCCGTTGGAAATGTCTGTGGATGGTGGAATGTCTTTTCCTCACACTGGCACATGGCTATCAGGTGATTATTTCCACTGTCAAAAAGAATTAACCCAGTAAGGCAACTCAAGCAATAGCAATGCAAATAAAACTAGCACAAACAGCAGCTGATCCAGAGAACCAGGAAGGCACCACCAAACACGTACTGTTGTATGTGTGAAGTTTGCCTCTGAATTACTCTGTGTGTAACAAGCACAAATCTCCATCAATGTTAGTGTTATAATATACACATATTATACATGGTTAGCTCATATATCAGTTAATCATTCATAATCAAAACATTTTAAATTATATCTTAACCACTTTACGATTTTACAGTTAACAAATAAAAACTTTACTATAATAAACAAGTCTGGTTGCAAAGTCAATTAGGGAGAGATCACACATACATTTCAAACACATAACAAACACTGAGCCCTAGATTAGAAGTGGAGTACAAAAATATTAGTGCTAACACTGCTAAAGTTAAAGTGAAGATCAATTTTGATGAATTAGTGCCAGGTTTTTAATAATCCTATTAAAGACAAGGGCACTTTAATTCATCAAAATTGACATTTCACTAATTTTCTTCAAAAACGTACCTTTTAATCCTGATAGCCGCTGCAGCGTTTTCCCCCAGCCGTCGGAAGCCTCTTCATACGTCAGAAATTACGAATACGGCTTCCTCCAATCATGGCTTCCCCCCCGAGGGAATCATGGCCTGAGGCAACGCCGTGATTGGAGGAAGCTGGATTCATCATTTTGGACCCGCGAAGAGGGCTTGCGACGGGCGGAGCAAACGCTGCAGCGGCTGTCAGGATTAAAAGGTAAGTTTTTGAAGAAAACGAGTGAAATGTCAATTTTGATGAATTAAAGTTCCCTTGTTTTTAATACGATTATTAAAAACCGGGCACTAATTCATCGAAATTGACCTTCACTTTAAATTAATGGCGCTCATATTCTTCTGCTCATGTTACAAGTTGAAAGTTAAAGAAACGTTTCCCCATAAACTTTTATTAGGCACACTACAAAACCCTCTTATGACTTTTGCTTGTGCACAAACCCAAAGGTACGCTACGTCAAGTGTGCTAAAGCCGCTTAGAATTAAATGTTATTTTGATCAAGGGCTAGGGATAGGCCCGAAACATGTTCGGCACTCTTTTCCATCAGACCGCAATTTTTTTCTAATATTTTTTTATGGTATTTCTTGTATTTTTATTTACTTTTTTGAATAATAAATGTTGCCTTTTATATAAAATGTTTTTCTTCATTTTTTAGAGGTGCGGATGATACCTGCTCCCTATATATATATATATATATATATATATATATATATACTGTATATATATATATATATATATATATATATATATATATATATATATATATATATATATAAACAAAAGCTTGGTGCTCAAAGTTAAAAAGTTTTTTTCTCCTTTATTTCATCCACATATAAAATATAACATATGGCTATACAAGCCACACAGGTGGTAGGAGCGTATTCAGCAAGTAGATCTTACGCGTTTCAGCATATAGCCTTAATCATAGATCCTAATTACACTTCACATCTGCTTCAATTTAAAAAGCCAGTAGTAAAAGCCTATTGGCTGTTAAAACAAGAGTAACACACGCCCCTTACCTATTCAGTGTCAAGTTAACCCATTCCTGTTACGGAATTAATTAACCCACTACTAAAGGAAATACAAGTATTCTTCAAGCATAATGTGAATAATATAAAAAGCAACATACAAAAATCACATATTATAAAAGAATATCTTTTTACAAACACTGTGTTGGTACAATTGATTACCAACACCTAATCCCTTATAACATTATTAGCGTAACTATAAATATGGAACATATTGAAAATCTCTATCATGGGTAAAGAAAGTAGCTATATAACATATATACAGAGGCATCAAGAATGCGTGGACCAATAGAAGTTAGCAACAAGTTTTAATAGATGCTGCATGGCGGAGGTAGCACAATGGACATCCAATCAATTTTTGAGGTTTGTTACCTCCATAAACACATATAAGTGTATAAATGAATCAAAATGATCAGATATACCTATTCAGATATAATAAGTTAACTAAATAAACCAAATTATGTGACTATATGTTTAGTTATTGATAAAAAAATTAACTATATCGAATTCTGAATTAAACCCATTTGGTATTTGTGTATTCAATGTCAGTATCCAATAGGTTTCTTGTTTAGAGAGGATGTCCATATTACCACGTCTCCTAGGTAAACTTATTAGTTCTATTGTTGACCTATTCAGATATAATAAGTTAACTAAATAAACCAAATTATGTGACTATATGTTTAGTTATTGATAAAAAATTAACTATATCGAATTCTGAATTAAACCCATTTGGTATTTGTGTATCCAATGTCAGTATCCAATAGGTTTCTTGTTTAGAGAGGATGTCCATATTACCACCTCTCCTAGGTAAACATATTAGTTCTATGGCTGACCATTTGAAACACTGTACATCCTTTTTATGGTCCTCAATGAAGTGCCTTGCCAAGGCTGAGTATGTGATGTCATGTTTAATGTATCCTAAATGTCCCTTGATACGTTTTCTTACAGTCCTATATATATATATATATATATATATATATATATATATATATATATATATATATATATATATATATATATATATATATATATATATATATATACATACACACAGTATATATACAGTTTGGCAAAAAAGTATTTAGTCAGCCACCAATTGTGCAAGTTCTCCCACTTAAGAAGATGAGAGAGGCCTGTAATTTTCATCATAGGTATACCTCAACTATGAGAGACAAAATGTGGAAACAAATCCAGACAATCACATTGTCTGATTTGGAAAGAATTTATTTGCAAATTATGGTGGAAAATAAGTATTTGGTCAATATCAAAAGTTCATCTCAATGCTTTGTTATATATCCTTTGTTGGCAATGACAGAGGTCAAACATTTTCTGTAAGTCTTCACAAGGGTGTCACACACTGTTGCTGGTATGTTGGCCCATTCCTGCATGCAGATCTCCTCTAGAGCAGTGATGTTTTGGAGCTGTCGCTGGGCAACACAGACTTTCAACTCCCTCAAAAGGTTTTCTATGGGGTTGAGATCTGGAGACTGGCTAGGCCACTCCAGGACCTTGAAATGCTTTTTACGAAGCCACTCCTTCATTGCCCGGGTGGTGTGTTTGGGATCATTGTCATGCTGAAAGACCCAGCCACGTTTCATCTTCAATGCCCTTGCTGATGGAAGGAGGTTTGCACTCAAAATCTCACTATACATAACCCCATTCATTCTTTCATGTACACGGATCAGTCGTCCTGTTCCCTTTGCAGAGAAACAGCCCCAAAGCATGATGTTGCCACCCCCATGCTTCACAGTAGGTATGGTGTTCTTTGGTTGCAACTCAGCATTCTCTCTCCTCCAAACACGACGAGTTGTGTTTCTACCAAACAGTTCAACTTTGGCTTCATCTGACCATATGACATTCTCCCAATCCGCTTCTGGGTCATCCAAATGCTCTCTAGCATACTTCAGACGGGCCCGGACATGTACTGGCTTAAGCAGGGGACACGTCTGGCACTGCAGGATCTGAGTCCCTGGCGGCGTAGTGTGTTACTGATGGTAGCCTTTGTTTTGTTGGTCCCAGCTCTCTGCAGGTCATTCACTAGGTCCCCCCGTGTGGTTCTGGGATGTTTGCTCACCGTTCTAGTGATCATTTTGACCCCATGGGGTAAGATCTTGCGTGGAGCCCCAGATCGAGGGAGATTATCAGTGGCCTTGTATGTCTTCCATTTTCTAATTATTGCTCCCACAGTTGATTTCTTCACACCAAGCTGCTTGCCTATTGCAGATTCAGTCTTCCCAGCCTGGTGCAGGTCTACAATTTTGTTTCTTGTTTCCTTCAACAGTTCTTTGGTCTTCACCATAGTGGAGTTTGGAGTGTGACTGTTTGAGGTTGTGGACATGTATCTTTTATACTGATAACAAGTTCAAACAGGTGCCATTAATACAGGTAATGAGTGGAGGACAGAGGAGCCTCTTAAAGAAGAAGATACAGGGAGAACTTGCACAATTGGTGGCTGACTAAATACTTTTTTGCCCCACTGTATGTGTGTGTGTATATATATATATATATATATATATATATATGTTTACGTGTGTGTGTGTATATATATATATATATATATATATATATATATATATATACTGTGTATATATATATATATATATATGTATGTATATATATATATATATATATATATATATATGTATGTATGTATAGGTAAAGTTATACACACACCACACACATACAAATATATATATATATACTGTTAGGGGGTAATTGGTAGTTTATTTTGGTAAAAGCTGTTTAACTTAGGGCAATGCCCTACAAAAGCCCTTTTAAGGGCTATTGGTACTTTAGTATTAGATTAGAGGGTGTTTTTATTTTGGGGGGATTTTTTATAGGGGTATTAGTTTAGCTCTGTTTATTTTTTTCTGTAATTTTACATTTTTGATTTTCTGTAATTTTAGCTTTGGGGTTTGTAGTTTTGTTTTTTTAAATAGACTGCCCTCTGGGCAGGCTTATCACCTAGTATATATACCAACCCCAATTCGGAAAAAGTTGGGACAGTATGGAAAATGCAAAAAAAAAAAAGTCATTTCTATATTGAAAACACATTTGGCTAGATTACGAGTCTTGCGTTATGAGCTATGCGGTGCTACCGTGCAGTTATTTCTCACCGCTCACTTACCTACAGCGCTGGTATTACAGGTTTTTACAAACCCGGCGTTAAAAGGCAAGAAGTGAGCGTAGAACAAAATTGAGCTCCATACCGCACTCCAATACCAGCGCTGCTTAAGTTAGCGGTGAGCTGGTGGTACGTGCTTGTGCACGATTTCCCCATAGCAATCAATGGGGAGAGCCGGCTGAGAAAAGTCTAACACCTGCCAAAAAGCAGTGTAAAGCTCAGTAACGCAGCCCCATTGATTCCTATGGGGAAATAAAAGTTATGTCTACACCTAACACCCTAACATGAACCCTGAGTCTAAACACCCCTAATCTTACACTTGTTAACCCCTAATCTGCCGCCCCCGACATCGCCGCCACCTACATTATACTTATGAACCCCTAATCTGCTGCCCCCAACATCGCCAACACCTACATTATATTTTTTTAAACCCTAATCTGCCACCCCCAATGTCGCCGCCACCTACCTACACTTATTAACCCCTAATCTGCCGCCCCAACGTCGCCACCACTATAATAAACATATTAACCCCTAAACCGCTGCACTCCCGCCTTGCAAACACTAGTTAAATATTATTAAACCCTAACTATTTAATAACTACCTAGCTAAAATAAATGCAAAAGTATCTGTAAAAAAAACTTAACCTAAGTTACAATAACACCTAACACTACACTAAAATTAAGTAAAATAACTAAATTAAATACAATTACCTAAATTAAATTAGCTAAAGTACAAAAAAACCCCCACTAAATTACAGAAAATGATAAACAAAATGATAAACAAATTACAGATATTTAAACTAATTACACCTAATCTAATAGCCCTATCAAAATAAAAAAAGCCCCCCAAAATAAAAAACCCTAGCCTAAACTAAACTACCAATAGCCCTTTAAAGGCGTCCCTTAGATTCCGATTGGCTGAATTCTAGCCAATAGGATTGAAGTTCAATACTATTGGCTGATCCAATCAGCCAATAGGATTGAGCTTGCATTCTATTGGCTGTTCCAATCAGCCAATAGAATGCAAGCTCAATCCTATTGGCTGATTGTATCAGCCAATAGGATTTTTTTCTACCTTAATTCCGATTGGCTGATAGAATTCTATCAGCCAATCGGAATCTAAGGGACGCCATCTTGGATGTCGTCACTTAAAGGTACCTTCATTCGTCTTTAGTCGTCTAATGAAGAGGATGCTCCGCCTCGGATGTCTTGAAGATGGAGCCGCTCCGCGTCGTATGGATGAAGATAGAAGATGCCGTCTGGATGAAGACTTCTGCCTGTCTGGAGGACCACTTCGGTCCCTGTTGGATGAAGACTTCTGCCTCTTCCTTGAGGATAGATGTTGGATCTTCAGAACTGTAAGTCGATCTTCAGGGGGTTAGTGTTAGGTTTTTATTAGGGTGTATTGGGTGGGTTTTATTTTTTGGTTAGGGACTTCGTGCCGCAAAAGAGCTAACTGCCCTTTTAAGGGAAATGCCCATCCAAATGCCCTTTTCAGGGCAATGGGGAGCTTAGGTTTTTTAGATAGTATTTTATTTGGGGGTTTGGTTGTATGGGTGGTGGGTTTTACTGTTGGGGGGGTTGTTTATATTTTTTTTTACAGGTAAAAAAGCTGATTACTTTGGGCCAATGCCCGGCAAAAGACCCTTTTAAGGGCTATTGGTAGTTTAGTTTAGGCTAGGTTTTTTTTTACTTTGGGGGGGCTTTTTTTTATTTTGATAATGCTATTAGATTAGGTGTAATTAGTTCAAATATCTGTAATTTGTTTATTATTTTCTGTAATTTAGTGTTTGTTTTTTTGTACTTTAGCTAATTTAATTTAGGTAATTGTATTTAATTTAGTTAATTTATTTAATTATAGTGTAGTGTTAGGTGTTATTGTAACTTAGGTTAGGTTTTATACAGGTACTTTTGTATTTATTTAAGCTAGGTAGTTATTAAATAGTTAATAACTTTTTAATAATAATAACTATTCTACCTAGTTAAAATAAATACAAACTTGCCTGTAAAATAAAAATAAACCCTAAGCTAGCTACAATGTAACTATTAGTTATATTGTAGCTAGCTTAGAGTTTATTTTATAGGTAAGTATTTAGTTTTAAATAGGAATTATTTAGTTAATGATAGGAATTTTTAGTTAGATTTATTTTAATTATATTTAAGTTAGGGGGTGTTAGGGTTAGGGTTAGACTTAGGTTTAGGGGTTAATACATTTAGTATAGTGGCGGCAACATTGGGGCGGCAGATTAGGGGTTAATAATTGTAGGTAGGTGGTGGCGATGTTAGGGACGGCAGATTAGGGGTTAATAATATTTAACAGTTTGCGAGGCGGGAGTGTGGCGGTTTAGGGGTTAATATGTTTATTATAGTGGCGGCGACATTGGGGGTGGCAGATTAGGGGTTAATAAATGTAGGTAGGTTGCGGCGACATTGGGGGCGGCAGATTAGGGGTTAATAAATATAATGTAGGTGGCGGCGGTGTCCGGAGCGGCAGATTAGGGGTTAAAAATTTTATTATAGTGTTTGCGATGCGGGAGGACCTCAATTTTGGGGTTAATAGGTAGTTTATGGGTGTTAGTGTACTTTTTAGCACTTTAGTTATGAGTTTTATGCTATGGCGTTGTAGTGTAAAACTCATAACTACTGACTTTAAAATGTTTTACGGATCTTGGAGGTAGAGGGTGTACCGCTCACTTTTTGGCCTCCCAGGACAGACTCGTAATACCAGCGCTATGGAAGTCCCATAGAAAAAAGACTTTACGAAGTTTACGTAAGTCGTTTTGCGATAAGGCCAAAGAAGTGTGTGGTACACCTATACCTACAAGACTTGTAATAGCAGCGGGCTTAAAAAAGCAGTGTTAGGACCTCTTAACACTGCTTTTTTACCTTAACGCACAACTCATAATCTAGCCGATTATTAACACATTATTTAATATTTTACTTTGTGAATTTACTGTATTTTTGAAAATAACATAATTTATGTAAGAACTTACCTGATAAATTAATTTCTTTCATATTGGCAAGAGTCCATGAGCTAGTGACGTATGCGATATACATTCCTACCAGGAGGGGCAAAGTTTACCAAACCTCAAAATGCCTATAAATACACCCCCACCACACCCACAATTCAGTTTAACTAATAGCTAAGAAGTGGGGTGATAAGAAAGGAGCGAAAGCATCAACAAGGAATTGCAATAATTGTGCTTTATACAAAAATCATAACCACCACAAAAAGGGTGGGCCTCATGGACTCTTGCCAATATGAAAGAAATGAATTTATCAGGTAAGTTCTTACATAAATTATGTTTTCTTTCATGTAATTGGCAAGAGTCCATGAGCTAGTGACGTATGGGATAGAAAATACCCAAGATGTGGAACTCCACGCAAGAGTCACTAGAGAGGGAGGGATAAAAATAAAGACAGCCAATTCTGCTGAAAAAAAGAATCCACAACCCAAATCAAAAGTTTTAATCTTTATAATGAAAAAAACTGAAATTATAAGCAGAAGAATCAAACTGAAACAGCTGCCTGAAGAACTTTTCTACCAAAAACTGCTTCTGAAGAAGAGAAAACATCAAAATGGTAGAACTTAGTAAAAGTATGTAAAGAAGACCAAGTTGCTGCTTTGCAAATCTGATCAACAGAAGCTTCATTCTTAAAAGCCCAGGAAGTAGAAACTGACTCGGCAGAATGAGCCGTAATCCTCTGAGGCGGGGATTTACCCGACTTCAAATAAGCATGATGAATCAAAAGCTTTAACCAAGAAGCCAAAGAAATGGCAGAAGCTTTCTGACCTTTCCTAGAACCAGAAAAGATAACAAATAGACTAGAAGTCTTTAGTAGCTTCAACATAATATTTTAAAGCTCTTACCACATCCAAAGAATGTAAAGATCTTTCCAAAGAATTCTTAGGATTAGGACACAACGAAGGGACAACAATTTCTCTACTAATGTTGGAATTCACAACTTTAGGTAAAAATTTAAATGAAGTCCGCAAAACCGCCTTATCCTGATGAAAAATCAGAAAAGGAGATTCACAAGAAAGAGCAGATAATTCAGAAACTCTTCTAGCTGAAGAAATGGCCAAAAGAAACAATACTTTCCAAGAAAGTAATTTAATGTCCAGAGAATGCATAGGCTCAAACGGAGGAGCCTGTAAAGCTCTCAAAACCAAATTAAGACTCCAAGGAGGAGAAATTGACTTAATGACAGGCTTGATACGAACCAAAGCCTGTACAAAACAATGAATGTCAGGAAGATTAGCAATTTTTCTGTGAAACAGAACAGAAAGAGCAGAGATTTGTCCTTTCAAGGAACTTGCAGACAAACTGTAAAATTCTAGGAATTCTAAAAGAATCCCAAGAGACTTTATGAGAATAACACCATGAAATGTAAGTCTTCCAAACTCTGTAGTAAATCTTTCTAGACACAGATTTGCGAGCCTGCAACATAGTATTAATCACTGAGTCAGAGAAACCTCTATGACTAAGCACTAAGCGTTCAATCTCCATACCTTCAAATTTAATGATTTGAGAACCTGATGGAAAAAAATGGACCTTGAGATAGAAGGTATGGCATTAACGGAAGTGGCCAAGGTTGGCAACTGGACATCCGATCAAGATCCGCATACCAAAACCTGTGTGGCCATGCTGGAGCCACCAGCAGTACAAATGAACTTTCCATTATGATTTTGGAAATCACTCTTGGAAGAAGAACTAGAGGCGAAAAGATATAAGCAGGATGATAATTCCAAGGAAGTGACAACGCATCCACTGCTTCCGCCTGAGGATCCCTGGACCTGGACAGATACCTGGGAAGTTTCATGTTTAGATGAGAAGCCATCAGATCTATTTCTGGAAGCCCCACATCTGAACAATCTGAAGAAACACATCTGGGTGAAGAGACCATTCTCCCGGATGTAAAGTCTGGCGACTGAGATAATCGTCTTCCCAATTGTCTATTCCTGGGATATGGACCGCAGAGATTAGACAGGAGCTGGATTCCGCCCATACAAGTATCCAAGATACTTATTTCATAGCTTGAGGACTGTGAGTCCCACCTTGATGATTGACATATGCCATGGTTGTGACATTGTCTGTCTGAAAACAAATAAACGGTTCTCTCTTCGGAAGAGGCCAGGACTGAAGAGCTCTGAGAATCGCACGAAGTTCCAAAATATTGATTGGTAATCTCACCTCTTGAGATTTCCAAACCCCCTGCGCTGTCAGAGACCCCCAGACAGCTCCCCAACCTGAAATACTCGCATCTTTTGTGATCACAGTCCAGGTTGGATGAACAAAAGAGGCCCCTTGAACTATACGATGGTGATCTAACCACCAAGTCAGAGATAGTCGAGTATTGGGATTTAAGGATATTAATTGTGATATCTTTGTATAATCCCTGCACCATTGGTTCAGCATACAAAGCTGAAGAGGTCTTATGTGAAAACGAGCAAAGGGGATCACGTCCGATGTTGCAGTCATGAGACCTAAAACCTCCATGCACATAGCTACTGAAGGGAATGACTGAGACTGAAGGTTCCGACAAGCTGAAACCAATTTCAGATGTCTTTTGTCTGTTATAGACAAAGTCATGGATACTGAATCTATTTGGAATCCTAAAAAGGTTACCCTTGTCTGAGGAATCAAGAAACTTTTTGGTAAATTGATCCTCCAACCATGTCTTTGAAGAAACAACACTAGTTGATTTGTGTGAGATTCTGCAGAATGTAAAGACTGAGCAAGTACCAAGATATCATACAAATAAGGAAACCGCAATACCCCACTCTCTGATTACAGAGAGTAGGGCACCGAGAACCTTTGAAAAGATCCTTGGAGCTGTTGCTAGGCCAAAAGGAAGAGCAACAAATTGGTAATGCTTGTCTAGAAAGGAGAATCTCAGGAACTGATAGTGATCTGGATGAATTGGAATATGAAGATGAGCATTATGTAAGTCTATTGTGGACATATAATGCCCTTGTTGAACAAAAGGCAGAATAGTCCTTATAGCCACCATTTTGAATGTTGGTATTCTTACATAACGATTCAAAATTTTTAGATCCAGAACTGGTCTGAAAGAATTATCTTTCTTTGGAACAATGAACAGATTTGAATAAAACCCCAGACCCCGTTCCAGATATGGAACTGGCACAATTACCCCAGATGACTCCTGGTCTGAAACACACTTCAGGAAAGTCTGAGCCTTTACTGGGTTCACTGGAATGCGTGAGAGAAAGAAACTTCTCACAGGCGGTCTTACCTTGAAACCTATTCTGTACCCTTGAGAAACAATGTTCTGAATCCAATGATTTTGGATTGAATTGATCCAAACATCTTTGAAAAATCGTAGTCTGCCCCCTACCAGCTGTGCTGGAATGAGGGCCGCACCTTCATGCAGACTTGGGGGCTGGTTTTGATTTTCTAAAAGGCTTGGATTTATTCCAGACTGCAGAAGGCTCCTTATTCTGCAGAAACTGCTCCTTATTCTGACGAAAGGAAAGAAAACGGTTAGCAGCCCTAAATTTACCTTTAGATTTTTTATCCTGAGGCAAAAAAGCTCCCTTCCCCCCCAGTGACAGTTGAAATTATAGAATCCAACTGAGAACCAAACAATTTATTACCTTGGAAAGAAAGAGAAGTCATATCCACATTCCAAGATTTAAGCCATAAAGCTCTTCTAGCTAAAATAGCTAAAGACATATACCTGACATCAATTCTAATGATATCATGGCATTACAAATGGCATTACAAATGAAATTATTAGCATGTTGACTTAGCTTAACAATGCTATACACATTAGGATCTGGTACTTGTTGGGCTAAAGCCTACAACCAAAAAGTTGTAGCCGCAGCAACATCAGCCAAAGAAATAGCAGGCCTAAGAAGATGACCTGAACATAAATAAGCCTTCCTTATATATGATTCAAGATTCCTATCTAAAGGATCTTTAAAAGAAGTACTATCTGCCATAGGAATCGTAGTACGTTTAGCAAGAGTAGAGATAGCCCCATCAACTTTGGGGATTTTTTCCCAAAACTCCAATCTATCAGACGGCAAAGGGTACAGTCTCTTAAACCTTGGAGTAAATTAAGTGCCCAAACTGTTCCATTCCCTAGAAATTACATCTGAAATAGCATCAGGAACTGGAAAAACCTCTGGAATAACTACATGAAGTTTAAAAACCGAATTTAAACGTTTACTGGTTTTAATATCAAAAGGACTAGACTCCTCCATATCTAATGCAATCAACACCTCTTTTAATAAAGAACGAATAAACTCCATTTTAAATAAATATGAAGATTTGTCAGTGTCAATATCTGAGGCAGAATCTTCTGAACCAGATAGATCCTCATCAGAGATAGATAAATCAGAATGCTGGCAGTCATTTAAAAATTCATCAAATTTATGAGAAGTTTTAAAAGACCTTTTACGTTTATTAGAAGGTGGTATAACAGACAGGGCCTTCTGAATAGAATTAGAAACAAATTCTCTTACATTAACAGGAATATCCTGAACATTAGATATTGAAGGAACAACAACAGGTAATGGACTACTACTAATGGAAATATTGTCTGCTTTTGAAAGTTTATCATGACAACAAACACAAAGTTTACAACAAATGCACTTAGCTTTGGTAGAACCGACATCAGGCAGCAGCATTCCAGAAGTAGATTCTGAGACAGGGTCAGATTGAGACATCTTGCAATATGTAATAGAAAAAACAACATATAAAGCATAATTATCAAATTCCTTATATGACAGTTTCAGGAATGGGAAAAAATGCAAACAGAATAAGCCTCTTGAAACCAGAAGCAAAAAGAAACAATGATTTAAATAATGTCAAAAAAACTGGCGCCAAGTATGACGCCCACAATTGACAAAATATTTTTTGGCGCCAAAAACGTCTGCAACAAACACGAGCGTCATAGATGACGCAACTACGTGAAAACTCTCGGCTCCAACTAAGATACCGGAAATGACGTCATAGCGTTAACAAACGTAATTCTCGCGCCAAAAAAGTCTTGCTCCAAAAATGACGCAATAAATTACAGCATTTTGTGCTCCTGCGAGCCTAACAGCCCGCAATTTAGAAAGAAAATTCAATTTGAAAATTTTTCAGGTAAGGAAAAAATTTGTTCATATGCATTTCCCAAAATGAAACTGACAGTCTGTAAGAAGGAAATATACTGATTAGCCTGAATCATGGCAAATATAAGTATAAAACATATATTTAGAACTTTACATATAAAGCGCCAAACCATAGCTGAGAGTGTCATAAATAAAATAAAACATACTTACCAAAAGACACTCATCTACATAGAGTAGATATCCAAACCAGTACTGAAACGAGAATCAGCAGAGGTAATGGTATATAAGAGTATATCGTCGATCTGAAAAGGGAGGTAGGAGATAAATCTCTACGACCGAAAACAGAGAACCTATGAAATAGATCCCCGTTAGGATGACCATTGCATTCAATAGGTAATACTCGCTTCACATCCCTCTGTCATTCACTGCACTCTGAGAGGAAAACGGGCTTCAGCATGCTGCGAAGCGCATATCAACGTAGAAATCTAGCACAAACTTACTTCCCCACCTCCATAGGAGGCAAAGTTTGTAAAACTGAATTGTGGGTGTGGTGGGGGCTGTATTTATAGGCATTTTGAGGTTTGGAAGACTTTGCCCCTCCTAGTAGAAATGTATATCCCATACGTCACTAGCTCATGGACTCTTGCCAATTACATGAAAGAAATACACTCATTTCAAATCTGATGACTGTAACACACTCCAAAAAAGTTGGGACAGTCGACTGTTTACCACAAGTTGGTTAAAGGGACATGAAACCCACATTTTTTCTTTCATGATTTTGAAAGAGCGTACAATTTTAAACACCTTTCTAATTTAATCTATTATCTATTTTGCTTCAATCTCTTTATATCCTTTGCTGAAAAACATATCTAGATAGGCTTAGTAGCTGCTGATTGGTGGCTGCACATAGATGCCTTGTGTGATTGGCTCATCCATATGCATTGCTATTTCTTCAGCAAAGGATATCTAAAGAATGAAGAAAATTTGATAATAGAAGTAAATTGGAATGTTGTTTAAAATGGTATTCTCTATTTGAATCATGAAAGAAAAATTTTGGGTTTAGTGTCCCTTTAAATTTAGCAAGCAGAATTTCCCCCCAATTATTCAATATGCATGACTACAGCTGCGCAACTGTACGGGGCCTTTGTTGCCTTATTTTGTGCTTCATAATGTGCCACACATTCTCAATCAGAGACAGGTCATGACTGCAGGCAGACCATGCTAGCACCCGCACCTGCATAGTAAAGCCTTAACTTGCGTCTGTGGATGCAGTGGCGAATGGCGTTGCCTGACAAAGGTTTACCAAAGTATTCCGAGCCCATGTCAGGATATCCATTACAGACTTTTGACAGTATTTGAGACAGTGACGTCTGAGAGATCGGAGCTCACGCGTCAGAAGTGCTTTTCGGCCTTGCCCTTTACGCACCAAGATTTGGCCGGATTCCTCAAATCTTTTAATTATTTTGTGCACTGTAGAAAGTTAAATGCCCAAAATCCTACAGATTTATCTATTGGGGGAATGTTGTTCTCAAAGTGATAGATTATTCGCTGACGCATCTTTTTGCAGATTGGCGAGCCTCGGCCCATCCTTGCTCTTGGAGGTCTAGGCCCTTTTTTGGAAGCTCATTATACAGTATACAATGATTAGACGATTGCCTCACCTGTTTCACATCATCTTCTTATTTCAACTTACATCGCTATTAGTCCTAAATTGCCCCTGTCCCAACTTTTTGGGAACGTGTTGCAGTCATCAGTTTTCAAATGAGTGTATATTTTAAATAATACAATAAATTCACAAGGTAAAACATCAAACAATGTGTTAATAATGTGTTTTCAATATAATACAGGGTGAATTGAATTTTCAAATCACTTTTTGTTTTTTGCATATTCCATATTGTCCCAACTTTTTCCGAATTGGGGTTGTATGTGTATGTATATGTATATATATATATATATATATATATATATATATATATATATATATATAGAAAGAGGCAGGGTGGCGCAGAAAACTCAAACTAAAAAATATAATAAATAGATAAATAAAATACAATACAGTTTATAGTAAAATATTATAGCAATGAATAGTTATAAATAATAAAGTGATATAATATAATATAATGTGTTACAAATGATCAGAAGTAATCAGGAGCACATCAAATACGGAGAGCAAAGTCTTCAGGTGTTAGTCCCCTATTAGATGTACACTTACTTGAATGAACCTCAATCACATGAGGTAAGAATGTAGCACTTTCATAAAAGAGTAAGGCACTCCCTGTAGAAAAGATAGAATGATCCACTGGATCTCCCAGAGTGCAGGCTTCTGTATCTTGGAATATGGATAGTAGAACTGCAAACACTCTGCTGAGAGACTGAGAGGAATTATCTCTAAAGGACAAACAAAGTTTGAAAGAATTCAAGTTTTTTGCCCTACTTCATTTGGTGTGAGGGATCCATTTGGTTAACAAGCAGCAGAGGACTCTAGTGGTTTATGGACTGACATTTCTTTGGAAAGTGAACTATAAGAGCAACTATAATCCTACACCTTATATGGCTCAGCAACCGTTTTCATAGGAACTATACTGAGGCTGGAAAGTCCTCTTGACAGCAGTGACGTGCAGTGAGGTCAGAGGCTGGTTATTTGTATCTCAGGTTCATTGGGACCTTGGTAAGGGAGGCACTTTGAAGAACTACTGGCAATACCACACCGTCTTTAAAAGTTGCAGAAGTCTTATTTAAACAGGTCTTTGTACAAAAGTTACTACTTACTAAAGAGAGCACGAGGACATTTGGAGGATTCTACTATCCATATTCCAAGATACAGAAGCCTGCACTCTGGGAGATCCAGTGGATCATTCTATCTTTTCTACAGGGAGTGCCTTACTCTTTTATGAAAGTGCTACATTCTTACCTCATGTGATTGAGGTTCATTCAAGTAAGTGTACATCTAATAGGGGACTAACACCTGAAGACTTTGCTCTCCGTAATTGATGTGCTCCTGATTACTTCTGATCGTTTAGGATTTTTTATAGCTAATGGACATTTGTAACACATTATATTATATCACTTTATTATTTATAACTATTCATTGCTATAATATTTTACTATAAACTGTATTGTATTTTATTTATCTATTTATTATATTTTTTAGTTTGAGTTTTCTGCGCCACCCTGCCTCTTTCTATTTATGTCTCTTTATTGAGGAGTGATAGGTCTCCTCTGCCATTTGGGTTTTGGCAGCTGGATACTTCTTGCTGAAAATATATATACTTTTATGAGGTGCTGGGTATAGAGTATATACCTTGTGAGCGCCTAGGAGTGATTCAGTGGATTCTTTCTACTGGTTCATTCATCTTTTGTCTTTATATATATATATATATATATATATATATATATATATATATATATATATATATATATATATATATATATATATATATATATATTTCCTGTACAAATGACAGCACTCTCAGGTCTTTTTTCAAAATGAGATCAACAAAAGAGAATTTTGTTGATCTCATTTTGAAAAAAGACCTGAGAGTGCTGTCATTTGTACAGGAAATATTTAAGGCATAATAGCACCCAGGCAGACGACCTTTGGAGAGTATAACCTGTGTGGTATGGACGGTATTATATATATATATATATATATATATATATATATACCTATACACATTTATACATTGTATGTTTTTAATATATTTATTTCTCCCAGTATATATATATATATATATATATATATATATATATATATGTGTGTGTGTGTGTGTGTGTTTGACGGGAGAAGGGGGCACTCAGAATTTGTATTAAATAAGTGTATACTCCGTGCTAGCAGTCCCAAATAATATATATATCATACTTGAAAAGAAAGGATCCCAAAAATATATATGGGACCATAGAAGGACAAGGCTGCACTAGAAAGCACTTTTGAACCAAACGTTTTATTAAGAGGGAGATAAGAACTCTGGGTATGCCTTTACACTGCAGTAATCACAAAAGAAAAATAAAGTTCACTGTTCCATGATAGCATGTACTCTCACAGCCAAAACTAGGCCAGTATACTTTCCGGGCACTTAGTGTAAATTACACGCTCCGGTAAAGAGACAACCATGTACCGTCCTTAATACACTGCTATAATCCGGGCACTTAGGTGTTAACACACGCTCCGGCAGAGTTATTAAAGTCCAGTCTCCTATTAATCTTGGATGGACTGATGACAAACTTCCAACAGGCCGTATGCTGCACACAGTCCTCAGGGAACAAATACAGGGTGCAAGACTTAAAACGCATGGCTTACCTTCACCATTACGACAATTTGGGCTGATACTTCCAGGATATCACTTGCCTCTATATCTTTTGCTTGATGTCTGTGCCAAAGCGGTTCGTCACTTGCTACTCTCCGGAAATTACACTACTTGTGAACAGGTACTCCCAAAAACAGCTTCACCTGTGGCGTTCTCCTTAACTGTACAGATTAGATTCCACACATTACGCGTTTCGCCCCTCCCCTTTGTGGGTTGGACTAGGGCTTCGTCAGATGTATAATGATCCTACTCCTTAGGTACTTAAATACTTGTTCAATCACTTTGTTGCCAATCCCTTGTAACCACATTTTAAAGGGATATAACGCCTCATACAAGATAACGTCTTGTGATAATTTTGATATATACTGTTATACAACATACGCATTGGAGGTGACACTTTTTATATGGCTAATTTACAAATTTACAAATGTTTCTATCAGCAAATATACATCAACTTCTTAATTCTATATACATAGGAGGTCTATATACTCACTGCAAGTCCCCCATACCATATTAAAGGATTATTTCATATATATCATATGTCATTATTGGTACAAATGACTACAGGATTATAAAAAGCATGCATATTCAATCTTTTCATTAAGGCCAGTAGGGGACAGTGTGTTCAATCTATACATCCTGCGTGATTCATGCTGGAGTAGTATTTGATCCACATTGCCCCCTCTACTCTTAGGCCTCACATGTTCAATGCCAAGTACTTTTAGTTGTGCATAGTCTGAATTATGGAATATCTGAAAATGTCTGGCCACAGGGCTATCTTGAATGTTATCTTTGATGCTATCCCTGTGCTCCCTAACCCTCTCTTTCAGTTCTCGTGTCGTTTTTCCAATGTAAAACATTGGGCACGAGCAATGTAGCCGGTAGATTACGTTTTTAGTATTACACATAATTCTTTCATTAATGTAATACATTTTATCTGAGGTTATTGTGCTAAAACTAGATGATTTTTCTATATACCTGCAATATACACATCGGCCACACGGGTGGCATCCTTTTACTATCTGAGATCTAGTCAGCCAATTTGTAGGAACTTCTTTTTGAAATTCGCTGTGCACTAGTTTGTCTCTAATGCTGGGGGCCCTCTTGGCAGTCATCAGGGGATATTTTGATATATATTTTGCCACTGTGCTATCACTGGACATTATATGCCAGTGCTTATTAAGTATGTTACAAAGCTTATTCCAGTGGGAATTATAGGTTGTGATCAGTCGTATTTGATTATCATTATTTTTAGGCTGATTGTTCCTATATAGCATCTGATTTCTTGGCATTTGTCTGGCCCTAATCCACCCTTTGCGAATCTGCCTTCTAGAGTAGCCCCTTTGTAAAAATCTCTTTGCCATTTCTGCTGCCTGTATCTCAAAATCTTCCTCAGTGGAAAAGCATCTTTTTAGTCACAAGAACTATCCCACCGGTATCCCATTTCTAAGTGCTTGTGGATGGTGACTAGATGCGTGCAACAGGCTATTGGTTGCTGTTTCTTTACGATACACCTTAGTCTGTAAGATGCCATTATTTATAGTTATCTTTAAATCAAGGAATGTTGCCTCCTTCTCATTTATCTGATAAGTCAAATATAAATTCCTGTTATTACAGTTACACACACAAAGCTCAAACTTCCACTAGCACACTAGCCATTCGCGAGTGGAAATTTTACAGTTGCAAGTTGAAAGTTAGTTAGTGAATGTCTACAAATATTATCTAAAGGGATATTATAAATCCATGAAAGGGCAAGGATATGTTATTCCTCCGGGGCTAAAGGGACCCCATTAGTGCTTAGACTGTTACTTCTTAGAGGGTAAACAGGGGACATTGAGAGATTGGAGAAAAATATAGTGTTAAGAAAGAGTGGAGAAAAAAAAGAGTTAAGATATTTGACAGAGAAGAGACAGTGTAAAGAGAATATATGGCCTAAGAGAGAAGTGAGGGGGTAAAAAGAGAGATTGGAGAGAGGAGGGAGTGGAGAAAGATAGATAAGAGGTGATAGTTATAAAAAAAAAATTAAAGGTCTGCTATGACCTCACATTAATGTCAACACTCTCTGCTTTCTCTCAGTTCAACAACTTCCTTTTTCTGTCCAGTTGTTTTCTTCTCCAAAACCCTAATTGATATTGCTAACTGCTATGAGCTTATTTTTGTTAATTTATTACTGTATGTAGCATTATTTAATTTATGGTATAAAAAAATTACTGCACAATAAGGTGTTTTACATTGGCTAAACATATGCAAAGAATGTGGGGGGTTTAGTGGGTCTGGTGTGGGTGGGATCAAAAGTGGTAACATTTTATGCTGGCTAGTAGCTTAGCGCTTGAAATTTTGAGATCATAAGAACTCTACTTTCAAATTACAAAGGTTTTTAGACTATCCTTTAATTTGTTTGTTCCTTGGTCCTCGTAAAATTTAGAGGGCCACATTAGTTTCTTTAGCATTTTAGCTAAATCTCCTGATTACCACGCTTTATGTGGAGACGGGATAGTTTCTTCTTCTTGGGTTTTCAAGAATGATGATAAAGTTGAATAAATTAGCAAGGCAGCAACATACTTTATCTAAATTCTACCACTTTGATGTATTTGGTAGGTCCTTCAGCAGTGTCTGGTGATTCGGTGCCTGCCTTAAAAACATTTTGTGTACTCAGGGACACCACAGCTTGGGTATTTGTCCCCAGGAGTAATGGCTTATGGACTCTCAGCACCTTATGAAATGAAAACAAAATGTTTGCTTACCTGTTAAATTAATTTCTTTCATGGTGGTGAGAGTCCACGAGACCCAGCCATTTTCATTTTAGAGCGGCAGTTCTGGTTTGCACCTAATTTCCCCTACTTCGTCCTTTCTTACCATTCTACTTCTCCTTTCTTGGCTATTTGTCACACTTGAATACTAGACGGTTGGGAGGGATTTAGTGCTCTTAGAGCTTTGGGAATCTTTTCCTTATGAGAATGAGGAAAAAGAAGCACTGAGTCTTTGAGTATATGCAAAGGGTTTTATTAGGAGCAGACTTCCATAAGCTCCTAGCTTACGCGTTTCGCGCATGAGGACATGCGCTTCATCAGAGTTCAGAGAATCTTTTCCTTATCCTATTGACCAGGAGTAGAATCCCAGGAGAAATGGTTCGTAGACTCACTACCATGATAGTAATGAATTTATCAGGTAAGCATAGTTTTTTTTAAATTTCTTGACAGAACATTCTTCTCTTTTGATATCTTTTCTAGTTACATAATTTAATTTCTCATACAATATCCAATTTCTGTTCAAAATTTAAAATATGTCCTGATTTATTTTAATTTGTTGTCAGTGCATCCCGGGAAGGTGTTACCATCAGAAAAATGTAATCTGGAGAATGAAACCCTATGGCAATATTATGGTACTCCTCATTTTGGTGGTCCCTTGACTGTTACATGGTCACCAGAAACATTCAAAGAGAAAGAAATCAACATTGAAGTGTGGGGATATCATGAAACAGGTAAAAGCTTTATTTACAGCCAATATACGGCTAGACTTTATGGTACTTATAGCAATTAAAGGGACATTAAGCACTAAATAAATGCTATATATAATACATTCAAATTAAAGGGATATAAAACCTAATATTTTCCTTTCATGATTCAGGCAGAGCATACAATTTTAATCAACTTTCCAATTTACTTCTATTACCTAAATTACTTAGTTCTCTTTTTATCTTTTTTTTTAAAAGCATACCTAGGTATGCTCAGGACTTGGGAGATAACTGCTGATTGGTGGCTATACATATACACATCCTGTCATTGGCTCACCCAATGTGTTCAGCTAGCTCCCAATTGTGCATTGCTGCTCCTTCAACAAATGATACCAAGAGAATGAAGCAAAATTGATAATAGAAGTAAATTTGAAAGTTTCTTAAAAATGTATTCTCTATCTTAATGAAATATTGTTTTTTTATTTTCATGCCCCTTTAATCTATTTTTTTTCTTATAAAAACCCTTACTGTGACAGCAATAACTAGTTATAGTTTACAGGGTTCAAAAGAATTCAAAGAACTCTTCAGTGATAAATATTTTGAAGGTTCAATAGCTGTTCTAATTGGCATAAAAACAGTTTAGGTAACAGTACATTTGCGCATTACCTGCTTTTTAAAAAAAATTCTCATCTAACTAAAGAAAACCTGTTTTTATTGTTGTCTGGGAGTAAATATATAACTTGGAGATGGATGAAAAACATTTATTAACCCCTTAATGACCGCAGCACTTTTCCATTTTCTGTCCGTTTGGGACCAAGGCTATTTTTACATTTTTGCGGTGTTTGTGTTTAGCTGTAATTTTCCTCTTACTCATTTACTGTAACCACATATATTATATACCGTTTTTCTCGCCATTAAATTGACTTTCAAAAGATACCATAATTTTCATCATATCTTATAATTTACTATAAAAAACATTATAAAATATGAGGAAAAAATGGAAAAAAACACATTTTTTCTAACTTTGACCCCCAAAATCTGTTACACATCTACAACCACCAAAAAACACCCATGCTAAATAGTTTCTAAATTTTGTCCTGATTTTAGAAATACCCAATGTTTACATGTTCTTTGCTTTTTTTGCAAGTTATAGGGCCATAAATACAAGTAGCACTTTGCTATTTCCAAACCACTTTTTTTCAAAATTAGCGCTAGTTACATTGGAACACTAATATCTTTCAGGAATCCCTGAATATCCATTGACATGTATATATTTTTTTTTTAGAAGACATCCCAAAGTATTGATCTAGGCCCATTTTGGTATATTTCATGCCACCATTTCACCGCCAAATGCGATCAAATAAAAAAAAATGTTCACTTTTTCACAAATATTTTCACAAACTTTAGGTTTCTCACTGAAATTATTTACAAACAACTTATGCAATTATAGCATAAATGGTTGTAAATGCTTCTCTGGGATCCCCTTTGTTCAGAAATAGCAGACATATATGGCTTTGGCTTTGCTTTTTGGTAATTAGAAGGCTGCTAAATGCCCCTGCGCAAAATACGCGTATTATGCCCAGCAGTGAAGGGGTTAATTAGGGAGCATGTAGGGAGCTTCTAGGGTTAATTTTAGCTTTAGTGTAGTGTAGTAGACAACCCCAAGTATTGATATAGGCCCATTTTGGTATATTTCATGCCACCATTTCACCGCCAAATGCGATCAAATTAAAGAAAACGTTAATTTTTTCACAATTTTAGGTTTCTCACTGAAATTATTTACAAACAGCTTGTGCAATTATGGCACAAATGGTTGTAAATGCTTCTCTGGGATGCCCTTTGTTCAGAAATAGCAGACATATATGACTTTGGCGTTGCTTTTTGGTAATTAGAAAGTCGCTAAATGCTGCTGCGCATCACACGTGTATTATGGCTAGCAGTGAAGGGGTTAATTAGGTAGTGTGTAGGGAGCTTGCAGGGTTAATTTTAGCTTTAGTGTAGAGTTCAGCCTCCCACCTGACACATCCCACCCCCTGATCCCTCCCAAACAGCTCCCTTCCCTCCCCCACCCCACTATTGTCCCCGCCATCTTAAGTACTGGCAGAAAGTCTGCCAGTACTAAAATAAAAGATGATTTTTTTTTAAAAGAAAAAAAAAAAAAAGCATATTTACATATGCTGTGTTTAGGATCCCCCCTTAGCCCCCAACCTCCCTGATCCCCCCCAAAACAGCTATCTAAGCCTCCCCCTCTGCCTTATTGGGGGCCATCTTGGGTACTGGCAGCTGTCTGCCAGTACCCATTTTGCACAATCAAATGTTTATTTATTTTTTATTTTTTTTATTTTTTCTGTAGTGTAGCTTCCCCCCCCCCCCCACGGACCAACCCCCACCACCTAAATAACGACTAAGGTTTTTTTAAAAAAATTACTTGTCCCACTTTTATTTTGGGACACATTTTTTTCTGTAGTGCAGCGGTCCCCACCCGGTCCCTGCCCCAGCGCGCGCGCGCCCGCGCGCGCCCCCTCGTGCACGTGCGCGCGCCCCCGCGCGCCCGGACTTGCACGCCCACGATCCCGCCCCCCTCCACATGACCAGGGCCATCGATGGCCGCCACCCACCTCCCACACCGGCTCCCACCCACCAACGATACCGGCCATCGATGTCCGGTGCAGAGAGGGCCACAGAGTGGCTCTCTCTGCATCGGATGGCCATCTAAGGTTATTGCAGGATGCCTCCATATCGAGGCATCACTGCAATAACCGGAAAGCAGCTGGAAGCGAGCAGGATCGCTTCCAGCTGCTTTCCACACCGAGGACGTGCAGGGTACGTTCTCAGGCGTTAACTGCCTTTTTTCTGAGGACGTACCCTGCACGTCCTCGGTCATTAATGGGTTAAAGGGACAGGAAACCAATTTTTTTATCTATGATTCAGATAGAGAATACAGTTTTAAATAACTTTTCAATTTTCTTCTATTATCTAATTTGTTTCATTATTTAGGTATTGTTTGTTGAAAAGCATAGGTAGGCTCAGCACAAATCAGCATATAGCACGATTAAGGGATAACTTCCCAAAATGTCGCTTGTGTATTTTGTACCTGCTTGTGAGAGGATGTTTAAACAAGCTGCAATATCTATTTGGCGCTGTGGATTCTGTTTGTGGATTTGTTAAGGGTTTGCAGTCTCCCCTTTTCCACGTGCATCAGATTAACCCTTGGTGCTGTACACTTCACTTGGGATATTCAGCATATAGCACCCAGGTGCTTAAGCCTACCTAGCTATGCTTTTCAACAAAGGATACATAAATAATGAAGCAAATTAGACAATAGAAGTAAATTGGAAAGTAGTTTAAAATTGTATGCTCTATTTGAATCATGAAAGAAAAAAATATGGGTTTCCTGTCCCTTTAAGTTTAATGCAGCACTTTTAGTTCTCTGTCAGTATTTTATAGTGAACCATATGAAAGATTTGTAAGTGCAACCTTTACATGTGATATATATATATATATATATATATATATATATATATATATATATATATATACTGTATATAAATAAATATATATGTTCTTATTACATTAATATAGATATATTTCTTAATATACTTTATGTTCTATTATACTGTATTATTATACTAGTATACTTACCCTTTACACTTAGGTCAATGTACATTTTTGCACATTATCGTCAGCATTTGGCTAGCTGCTTGCATTGTGAGCTAAATGAAAATGAGCTTTTAATGGCTTTAAAAGTGACCTCAGCGGGGGCGGAGCTGCGCCGTGCTGGAGCATGGAAGCAGTGTAACTAAGCTCCGGAGCTGTCGGGCCTTTTATGGCATACAAACTGGCATTTTATAATCCAATATGGCTATGACCGTCTATACTATGACCCTCTAAATAGCTGGCCTGAGATCTGTAACCAATTCTGGGCATAATGGACTTAATTTCAACACAGAAGATCGCCGGAGCAAAGGTCGCGGCCGCCATCTTGCCGCATATAATATAAGAAGCACTGAAAATAACAGGACACGAACCCGCCGCCTCACCACACAGAGATAACCATCTCCCTTAATCCCTCATCGTGGGCGACTACACTTTTACTCCCGCATGTGACCAGTAAAGGGAGTTGAGTTACGAGCTACACGGCGGTACCAGATCCAGCCGGGCCGACACGTGAGAGGACAGGTATTATTCTGGCATACACAACGCCTAGCTTCCAGGCTCTCACATACAGCACACGGAGATACTACCTCTGAATTCAAAAAGCACTTACCGGAGCACTCACTGGGGCCTTATCTGACAATAGACTAACCTGTGACGTATGTTTAGGTGAACTCGGGCCTACGGACCCGCTTTTAGGCCTCAAACAACTGCTCCCCACCACAATTGTACGCATAGTTAGATCACTCCCCTGGTTACGATCCCTCTCACCGCATTGCCTAACAATACGGCCACCCTCAACCATAACATGACCAGCAGAAAAGGCAATAAGTCAGACAAGCAAAACAAACAGTTGGGGCCATCAGTTTCTTCATTTTTTCATCCACACGAACCATCAGTTCCAGAAACTATGCACTCTCAAGAACCAGCATCCACCATCCCGGCTCCTGCTTCCACACAGGACCCTTTACAGTCTATACAATCGCAGATCGCTGGCCTCCCATCTAAATCAGACATTGAATCACTAAAAAAGTTCATCAAAGATGAGATTAAAGATTTAAAGAAAGACCTTAACGAACTAGGCTCTAGAATGGAATTTTTGGAGGACGGCCAAGACCACCTTAACAACATGGTCAGTACAAACTCTAACCAACTGTCTATACATGACTCAATGCTTCAAAGCCTATCTGATAAAATAGAAGATCTCGAAAATCGAGGCCGGAGGAACAATCTGCGAATACGTGGGATCCCAGAGGAGGTCTCACAAGATCAACTTAGAACATATGTCACAGAACTCTTTCAGTTTCTTCTCCCTCAATCTCCCAATCTTCTGCCAGAAGACATTGAAAGAATACATAGGGCCCTTAGACCTCCCAGCAGACCTCCTGCTCCCCCAAGAGATGTTGTTCTCAAATTTCTGAAATACACTGTAAAAGAAGAGATGTGGCAATCGGCCAGGACCAGAAGAGTAATCCAATTTCACAACCACAATTTGCAGATATTCCAAGATCTCTGCCCTCAAACAATCCAGCGTAGGAGAGAGGTCCGTTTTATAACTAAGGTTCTACAAGAAAACAACATACGATATCGCTGGGGCTTTCCATTTAGCCTTATAATCTCGCACAACGGAGGGCAAGTGATATATAAAAGTTTTCCGGACCTAGACCACATATCAAAAAAACTTAACCTCTCATTTGAGCCGCCACCAGAGACAGTCATAGACCCTCCACTCCTGAGGAATCACCCGGAGGAAGGATCTTCAAGAGAGCAAAGAATTCCTTGGTCTAGGGTGGCCCCCAAGAGGCGCAAGACCGGCCTCCCTACACCAGATGAAGATACCTGACACCTCTAGCAACGCTACCTCACCTCCCTTCCTTATAGGACATTAGGCTTACAGACTATTACTGTGATAAACGCAGTTGCTATTTTGATCTTAAGCTCCTGTGAACCGACATCAGCCTTGAAACTCCCAGGGTATCGTATGATCATTTCGAACTCTTGTTTTATTTCACCCTAGTTTAATGTGTTTAACTGTTCAGTTGGGTTCATCTACACTTTTATTATAAATGATATTTCCCGGTCATATACCTTACGAATGCCATAGAAGTTCCCCGACATCATTCCACCCCCTTGAATGGTGTCATGTCAGAACTTCACGACCACCATTTGTTACCATAAAATTTTAAGTTTCTATTTATGCTTGTTTTTTCATATGCTCACATTTAAGCAATCCGTTTTTTCTAGAAATGTCATAACTGTTTCTGAATGTCTATATACACCTAATACCAGTCGAATTTTGCATACAATTGTTTTTTTGTACTGTTCATTTATATATCAGTATGTTTATTTCCAAGAATTCTTTGTTTCTATTCAGCAATTGTTCACACAGATAATACACAGGGTACTACTCACCTCCCGCACTAATACACACATTTACTCTCTACAACATTTAGCTATAATCACCCTATGCTGCTCCCCGAGTGTCCCAGCATCCTATTTAACTATAGTCACCCTTGAATATATAAGATATGACTGTACAACCTAGGACTATCAATTTACTGTCCCATAATGTTAAAGGGCTAAATATCCCCCAGAAGAGATCCCAAGCCTTGAGAGATTATCGTAGACTTAAAAGCGATATTATCCTCCTCCAAGAGACCCATTTTAAGAAAGGCAGAGAACCCATGCAGTCCCTTAGGAAATTCGGCCAAGTCTTTCTCTCATCACATTCTACAAAACACAACGGTGTAGGAATTCTGATACGTAAACAGATTCCCTTCCATCTCACTAATATTTTTAGAGATAAAGAAGGAAGACTAATAGTGATTACTGGCCGACTATTCAATAAAGTCATAACCATTGCTAACGTATACGCCCCTAACTCTGGAGATGCCCCGTTCTTCCTTAGAACCACTAACATAATTTCTGAAATGTCTAGGGGTTGTCTGATTGTAGGAGGAGATTTTAATTTAGCTTTAAACCCGGATTTAGACTGCTCCTCTGGAACGTCATCCATACCCCAAAAGACGTTAAAATTAATTAAATCCCATATTTCAAAATTAAATGTCCATGATGCCTGGCGAATTCACCACCCAAACGTTAAAGACTATACGTTCTTCTCCCATCCCCATCAAACTTATTCCCGCATCGATTACTTCATGATTGACGTCACTAGCTTAGCCTTAGTCCAATCCTCTAATATCCTCCCCATAACCTGGTCAGATCACGCAATGGTTAGTTGCTCTTTAACTTGGCCCACTTCACAAAGACCAGAACGCACTTGGAGACTTGACGAAACATTACTGACCGACCCAATTTCCAAACTTCACATCCAAGAGAAAATTGAATCCTATTTTCAGTTAAATGTCACACCTGATGTCACCCCCCTCCAAATTTGGGAAGCACATAAGTGCGTTATTAGGGGAGAATTAATCGCGCTCAAAGCGAGAATAACCAAACAAAACTCCTTGGCACTCAGTAATTTATTAGAAGAACTAGACAAACTACAAGACACCCATAAGAGACACCCAAAGGCCCATTCGCTACTCGAACATATCACTCATAAACAGAGACAGTTGGCCCTCCTTTTAGGCTTAGAAGCCAAACGTAGAGCTCTCTTCCTTAGGAGACGATTTTACGAAGGGGGAAATAGACAGGGCAAGCTTCTGGCACGTTTATTACGAAATAAGTCCTCTAAGGGATATATTATGACTATAAAAGATAATAAAGGCAAAACTTGGTCCACCTCTTCCGACATAGCAGATAATTTCAAATCCTATTACGAGGACCTTTATAATTTAGACAGGAAAAACACTCCACCTTCACCCTCAGACATAACCAACTACCTTACCTCACTTAATCTCCCCTCCCTGACAGAAGACCAAAAATTAAACCTAGAATCCCCTTTCACCTTAAAGGAACTCCGAAAGGCTATCCTCTCCTTCCCGCCTGGCAAAGCTCCAGGCCCAGATGGCTTTGGTCACTCATATTACTCTAAATTTATAGACATCCTTGGTCCCCACCTCCTATCACATTTCTCTGACATTGATAATGACAATTTCTTCCACCCTCAATCCCTCCAAGCTCATATTTCAATAATACCGAAACCAAATAAGCCCCTAGATCATATCCCTAACTATAGGCCAATCTCTCTGCTAAACGCAGATATAAAAATATTCGCTAAAATGTTAGCTATTAGACTAAACCAATACCTCCCCCAGCTCATCCACCAAGACCAAGTTGGCTTCGTCCCACTCAGGGAGGCTAAGGACAACACAGTCCGAAATCTCCACCTACTTATCCACTCCAAAAGACAGGGCCTTCCCGCAGTCTGGTTATCAACCGATGCGGAGAAGGCCTTTGACCGAGTTCGATGGTCCTTCCTTAGGGCCACACTGAAATCCATGGGACTCGGCGAACTTATGCTCCATAGAATTTTTGCTTTATATAACAACCCCAGTGCCCGAATCTCCCTGAATGGCATCCTGTCCCGTCCCTTCCCAATAACTAACGGCACCAGGCAGGGGTGCCCTTTGTCCCCTTTACTATTTATATGTCTTTTGGAGACTTTTGCTGCCAGAGTCAGACAAAACCCAAACATTAAGGGTATATCAGTTGGGGGAGAAACTTATAAATTATCCCTCTTCGCAGACGACGTGCTGTTTTCCCTCACATCTCCGGATAAGTCAATACCCATACTCCTAGACGAATTGTCACTTTTTCATGAACTAACCAACTTTACCATTAACCAGTCTAAGTCTGAGTATATAGGGATTTCACTACCAGACACCCTTGCCCAACAAATCGAACTCACATGTCCCTTCCGACGGTGCAAAACATCATTGAGATACTTAGGCATTAATCTCACTGCAGACTTAGATTCAACATTTCGCTATAATTATATCCCCCTTAAGACATCCTTAGAACGTGAACTCTCCTCATGGCACTCTAGACACCTGTCATGGATGGGTAGAATCAACTCGATAAAAATGACGGCTTTCCCCAGACTCCTTTATGTATTGCAAGCTCTCCCGATCCCTCTCCCACCACGATACCTCACGAATATTCAAAGACTGTTCAACTCCTTTATTTGGGGAGGCAGACACTCTAGAATTAATAATAAGATAATGATATCCCCCCCGATTACATGGTGGTCTAGGAGTCCCCAATTTAGAATTATACAGATCTGCCATCTATATCCAAAGGATCCTCGATTGGAGGATACATGGATCTCAAAAACGTTGGGTTCACCTGGAAGAATATCCATATAAAGACCTGAATCTCCGCTCTGTATGCTGGTCCCCCCGATTTGAAAACATAATCCACAACATAGACAATCCAATAACTAAAGAGACCTTATTACAGTGGGGGAAAACGAATAAAATAAACCCTTACCTTTCATCCAACCCCTCCCCACTCACTTCCCTGACACATAATACTGAGTTTTCTCTGGCTGACTTGGGGACTGTCCCCTCCGACCCACACCAACACTCCGACATTGCGATACACCACCTCTCAGAGAATGAACACTTACTCCCACACACCACACTTCAGGAACGGAACTTCACTTGGGCCAACAACTGGTTCAACTATAGAAGACTTCATAATTATATTACAACTCATAAATCCAGTAATAACATGCTCAGACCTATGACTAGACTGGAGACGTTGATAACATCACCTACCCCTCTAAGGCATACCTTATCTAAAATTTATTCTATTTTAACCCAACCTCCCCCGGGGTACTTACCTGGTGCGATTGAATCATGGGAAAGGGAGTTAGGAGTTATAATTCTTCCCCAAGTAGCATCATCTATATTTATAAACACTATGTCATCCTCTTCATCGGCAGCCCTTCTAGAGATGAATTATAAAATCCTTCATAACTGGTATCTTACACCCAGTCGACTATATAAACTATACCCTACAACCGGGAATAGATGCTGGCGCTGCGGGCACTCGGGGAGTGGAATGGGCCATATGTGGTGGTGGTGCAACAGCATCACTTGGTTCTGGAGAACTCTTCTTGGTGAAATTGAGAAAATTTTCCAATTCATACTCCCCTTTGATCCCTTAATATTTCTTCTAAATAAACACATCAAACTCCCCTCCAAGTCCCATATCATTTTGCTTCGCATATTCACAAATAGTGCTAAAGCACTTATTGCAAAGAACTGGAAATCCCAAACCCCCCCTAATATCACAATGTGGAGAAACAAAGTTAGCGATCTTATAGAACTAGAGGAATATAAAGCTTTTAGATTGGACACTAGGGATCATTATATTAATGCACAAAATATGTGGACACAATATATAGCTTCAGAAAGCTCTCTTTAGTCACTCACCCACTACGGAGTTTCCACTTACCTTCACATACTTACCCACTCAGATAGAGAATTTTCACTGATTGACGGTACATTTTTCAGACATGTTGTGTAATACTGGTTTGAAACTATGATATGGCATGGTAGACAGTTGTTTTTCTACGTGTCTATGCTTTGGTTATCTTAACTTCTAATTTACATGTTTTAAGAAAATGTTACTCTAACTTGATATTTTGACTGTTTTATTTTGTTATTGTCATTTGTGATCTGTATCTCTGAACGGATTTTGTATTCTTGAAATATACCAATAAAAAACAACTTGGATTAAAAGTGACCTCAGCTGGCGCAAAATGAAAATACAACAGGTTTCTTTTTAGTCAGTTATTTTAATTGCTGTTGATCATCTGAAAAAGATTAACGCCAGCAATGTACAGTAAATGCTGCTTGAGCTGGATACTACTCTGAATTCATTGTAAACCTGCCATATACAGTACTTTAGCCAGAGGTTAATTGCTAAAATATTAAAAAATATATATTACAAATATAAGGGTTCATTAGCAACTAGAAATACATCTTCTCTGCAACAATGCAGATAATTTTAATATATACACAGAGGACAAGAATGAAGAAATCAAAACAAGAAATTTTGACACTTTTTACAGTGTTACACGTTAACCCATTGGCTGACAGAGGAGGCTCTCATTGCATTTGCATCTTGTCTGTCAGTCAAAGGGTTATGTTTTAAAAACCAAAGTAGGTGAAATGGATGCCAAAATAATTGGGTGAGAAAAATATGAAATTATTTCTGCCATTCTATCCCATCACATCATTTCACATTAATAGTTTAGTTACTGCCAATTATTTCATTCTTTCAGGAGAACCATATACCAGCTCATGGGCTGCCACTTGGAAATATCTGTACACCCTGGCAAGCAATTATACAAATAACGGGACTTTCACATTCCTGCCCCAGCCAGCTAAATCGGAACATAATTTCTTTGAATTTGGGAGCCTGCGGATTAACCCTAGTATCTATAGTGAAGGGGAGATGTGAGTATTATTATGATTATTTGATTTCATAGCCAAAATAAACCAACACTTGTTTTCAGCCCATTGCATAATTACAAAATATAGAATAGTGTTAAATGAAGTTACAGTTATGGGAAACAACACAATGGCAATAATCGAGTGGAAGTGGCAAGTAGGCATATTTGTGGACCCTTATATAGGGGAATAACTTTAGCAACTGGTTAAGGAGGCAACCCACAAAGAGGCTATTGTAGATATTACTGACAAATGGCGACATAGTGGTAGGTCTATCTATGGGAGAGGGCTTACAGTTCAGGGATCATCAGTTACTGAAACTGAGTATTCACTAAAATTTGAAAAATAGACAGGATTATATTTTTAACATGCAGAAATACCTGAGTAAGTAAATATTAAAAAGTTGCATGAGAAAAGAAGAGGAAGAAAGATAATAGTATATGTCTAAAAGGAGATAGGTGTAGTAGATGGCCTATGTTTTTGCAAAAGACTATGGACAATGCAATCTGTCATCAAGGGAAGATAGCATGAAGGTTAATACAGTTAACAGTTGTTTACATTCAGAGGATGAAACATATTGACACTGTCAAAAATATTCACTGCGGTGTCTTAAGGAACCTTCAGTTAGTTCTATTAATTTTAAGGAAACATTAAAGTATTGTTAATGGTCTCGCCAAGAAAATTACACGCACATTTGAGTGCTTCATTTCTTTACAGGAATGTCCATTCATTGTGGAGTGTGGACCATGCCATGGCCTGGCATCTTGGAGAGGACTTCCGCAGCAATTCTGCTGTTTGGGCAAAAGACAAATGTCTTAATTGGTATGAGAGTGACCAGAAACTTCCCAACTTCCTCTCTGAGATTATTGACTGTCCTTGTACATTGGCACAGTCTAGAGCAGACACTGGCAGGTTTCATGTAAGTTACATAGATAAATATAAACAGATACAAAATGAATGTACACCAACCCCTATAAATACAAACATTGATACAAACCTCTTTCTCATTGTATAAACATATGCACTTGGATGACATTATTACTGAAATCAATAACTTTTATATTGCAGCCAGATTATGGATGTGACATTGAGGACGGGAGTGCTTGCACCTACCACCCAGGAGCGGTACATTGTGTGAGAGGTATCTATGGCAGGTAATGTGCTGTCTACTTTATGTATACAAAGGAATATGGGCTGAATATACAGAATTTAGCTGTAATGCTATTAAAGTGCTATACAATATTGATTTTAATTTAGTTATTTTTCCTGTTTTTCCTCTAACTTCGATAAATTGTAGTCTCTCAACCCAACTAGAGAGACTGGAGTTTTGTACAATCCATTTACATTGTGCATAGTGAGCAAAAGTTCCTAAAGCTGTTTTTTCAAATGCACCAACCTCATCAGTCTCTCCAACGTCACTAGTTCCTGTTATTCTGTGCTGATGATTCATTAAAGCTCAATAATCACTTCAGTGGTTAGTGCATCAGCTATACAGAATAGCAGACAATTGTGAAGTTGGAAAGGCTGGTAAAGCTACAGAGACTAGATATTCCACAGGGAAATGTGCCCAGTGCTTGCTTAGATCAGTGCAGGAGCTCATTACTTTAAGCCTTTGACTTACCATATCAAAAAGAGATAAGAATTATTATCAAAAGCCTATTTTAATGAGCCTCAAAGAGCAGATGTACAATCACAATTTACAATTGCAAGCATGTATGTACCCTCAAAAGAACATATTTATAAAGCTTTCCAAATTCCCTTACATAACAATTGGCATCATACGCTTGTGATATTAAACACCTCTTGCTTTTGTGTAAAAAATGTGCTTGTCCCACACTCCCCCGTGAGGCTAAAATCCATCATGCACTCAGCAAATAAAATAAAAAACTCATCACATTTTTTTAATTATTATTTGATATGAAATTCAATATAAGGTATACAAAAAATAGGTCAATACAATAAGAGAATGGAGCAATAAATGCTTCATTAAAGCAATGCAGAAATGTTTCCTCCTCAGTACACAAATGGTAGGTGCCCTTTTGGCAGATATGAGTTATTTTTTATTAATATATATATTTTAATTACATTCCAGTTTACTGCCCCTTTATGCAAGGACTTTCCAGATGCAAGGAGGCATTTTATCTAAGATTTTTACATCTGCATGAAATGTTATACTCTCAGACTAAGATTGCTCAGTGTTTGAAATGAGACAGGTTAACTTAACACTGTTCAGTTTACACTACAGCTGACTTAATTTTGAAATACATACAAACACGCCTAAATCCTGCATTTAACCAAATCTAATGGTATGAGACTGAGTACCACAGCTTATGGTTCCACCAAGATCATATAGAGTACAGCTTTTTCAAAATCCATAAGTACAGCTGACAGATGGGAACATTAGTATACCATATTTGAAGTGGTGCTCTTGGTTGGGGAACATGGGGAAAAACATATGTCAACCTTTCAAAATCACTTTTCTTCATCTAGCCATCTACCCAGATCATTAATGTACAATTTAGAATTCACCGAATTATTTTTGTTTGCACATTTACAAATACGATTCTTTAAAAAGGGATCTCTTTTTTATCAGGAATGTCACACACTGTTGATTTAGGGGATGCAATGTGCAGACATTTTACCTCCTGTGAGTGTTTCTGTGGGTGTCTGTGTTTATGTCTTTGTGCTTTAGTTTGTGAGTGTTTATGTATTTTTTTCTGTGGGTCTCTCTGTGAGGGTGTGTGTGTATGTCTTTG
Organism: Bombina bombina; assembly: GCF_027579735.1. Classification (NCBI taxonomy): domain Eukaryota; kingdom Metazoa; phylum Chordata; class Amphibia; order Anura; family Bombinatoridae; genus Bombina; species Bombina bombina. The sequence goes on along the minus strand of NC_069500.1, from coordinate 323,235,862 downwards.
TGCATTTTCTGTGGGTGTCTGTGAGGGTGTATGTGTATGTCTTTGTGCTTTTTCTATGGGTGTCTCTGTGAGGGTGTGTGTATGTATGTCTTTGTATATTTTCTATGGATGCCTTTGTGAGTGAGGGTGTGTATGTCTTTGTGTGTTTTCTGTGGATGTCTCTGTGACGGTTGGTGTGTGCATGTATGTATGTCTGTGTTTTCTGTGGATGTCTCTGTGAGTGTGTGTGCGTATGCCTGTGTGTTTTCTGTGGGTGTATGTGTGAGGGTGTATGTATGTATGTCTTTGTGTGTTTTATGTGGTTGTCTCTCTGTGTGTGTGTTTTCTGTGGGTATCCCCCTGTGTGTGTGTGTGTATATGTCTTTGTGTGTTTTCTGAGGCTGTCTCTGTCGGTGTTTCCTTGGGTATATGTGCAAGTTTGTGTTTGAGTTTATGTGTGTGTGTGTGTCCATTGTCTGTTCATTTTTAGGACATTTTGACCTAACTACTGATTTTTCACATCTTTCTACAGACTTTGAGACTAATGAGACCTTTCCGGAAGTCACCAATCCACCATTTAACCTTTCAATTATTGTTTAGGCAGTTCAGGGCCCTTCCTTTCAGCCACTGCATGCTGTTGTCATCATTTAGTTGGCATCTTCCCTGACAAAAAGATAATCAGAACTCCATATTTTGATTTGTAAATCTCCTTTTTTGACAAAACTGTAGTCTACCTCATTACTTGTCAAGTCAATGTAAACAAGTGCTGAGTGTTTGGGTATCTGTGTCTGAGTGTTTCTTTGCATGTCTGCTAGAGTGTCTATATGTGAATCCTTATGTGTAAGTGTGTGTTTCAGTGTATGAGTGTGTCTGTGTGTTTTTGTGTTTGTGTGTTACTACCTTTACAACATTTCCAAGTTTGACTACACTTAAGAATAAAGTGCATATAGGTTTTAGTCACTTGGTAAAAAAATTCACATGTCAAAGGTGGGGGGGAGCCCTGATCAATGGTTAAGTCAGGGGCCCCAAAATTTCTAGTAGCGGCCCTGATAGGGGGATTATAGAACCTATAATTTATCTCAAGGATGAGTATCAAATATATGATCAATACACAAACTACAGAGATACAATTAACCTCAAAACTAAAATCTATTCCCACATGCTAAAATTTAAGTAAACAGATATGTACATATAATTGAAAATCCCGCATCTCAAATTGGCTTCTTTGCATGTAGTAATGTTTTCTAGTACTTAGCAGATATATCACTTATGAATCAGAGAATATTTCATTTTCATAAACACACAATTGATATAAGAACCCTTAGTTGTAGAAAAAAAATGGCTAATTGAAGCCTGGGGCAGAGGAGATAAATATGTCACTGAAACTAGAGTCTTCATGAAAAGTTCTAACTATTAAAAGGACAGTCAACCATAGAATTGTTATTGTTTTTAAAGATAGATAATCCCTTTATTACTCATTCCCCAGTTTTGCATAACCAACACTGTTATATTAATGTACTTTTTACCTTTGTGATTACCTTGTATCTAGGAACCTTCTTCCAGCCCCCTGATCACATGACTGTGACTGTTTATTATCTATTGTCTTAAATTTAGCATTGTATTGTGCTAGATCTTAAATAACCCCCTGTGCCTGAACACAGTGTTATCTATATAGCCCATGTGTACTTTCTGTCTCTTTGTGTTGAAAAGAGATTTAAAAAGCACGTGATAAGAGGCAGCCCTCAAAGGCTTAGAAATTAGCATATGAGCCTACCTATGTTTAGTTTAAACTAAGAATATCCCCGAACACCTCTCAGCACCTCTTTCTTCAAAAGGTCTCTAGAAAGGTCCTTGAAATGCAAATGGGAATTCTGTACCTAGGAGGAGATTTTAATGCACCTCTCAGCCCCATTCTTGATACCTCCAATGGCCTCTCCAGTGCCCCGCACAAAACACTTAAGCGGATGTCCGCCTCATTGGCAGACCTAGGGATTCATGACATCTGGCGTACACACCATCCAACGGACAAAAACTTCACTTTCTACTCTCACCCACACCGTAAATACTCCAGGATAGATTATTTATTCACGGACTCCATAGGTTTAACCATCACTAAAACTAGCAAAATATCTTCTATCACATGGTCTGATCATGCCCCAGTGGGCTGTTCCATTCAATGGCCTAACACGCCAATCACTCCCTTTGTGTGGAGACTCGATGATACGCTCCTAGATGACCCTGTATTTGGCACGGACATTAGGAAGTCCCTAATTTAATTCTTCCGCTTAAACGCAAACGAAGAAATAGATGGTCCCATTATATGGGAAGCGCATAAGTGCACCATGAGAGGCCTCCTGATAGAGCGTAAAGCGAGACTTAAAAAAATGCGGAGAGAGCGATATGATAATCTCTTGAAGCAAGTGGAAGACTTAGAACAATATCATAAACGGTCCCCACATGACGTAACGGGACTAACGCGTCTAAATGCAGTCAGAAAGGATCTCCTGCAGTTCTTACAAGAGGATTGTCAAAAGCAAGCCCTTCAGCTGAGACAGCTGTACTACGAACAAGGCGATAAACCTGGGAGACTGCTCGCCAGGGCAATAGCCAGGAAAAGAGTAAAGACCTACGTCCACCACATAGTAGATGCGGATGGAAGTATCCGGGTAGATGCAGACTCTATCGCTGCAGGCTTCAGGAGATACTACGAATCTCTATACAACCTGGAAAACCTTGCGGGGGACGGGGAGGCCCTCTCCGCACACCTGCGAGAAGATGAGGGCATTCGTGACTACCTTCGGGCCGCTGACCTCCCAGAGATCTCGGAGGAAGATAGGAGGCACCTAGAGCTTCCAATCACAACAGAGGAGGTTCAGAAAGCTATCAAAGACCTTCCATCGGGCAAAAGCCCTGGACCTGATGGATTTGGTCTGAAATACTACAAACTCTACTCTCATATCCTTGTCCCGGAAATGACAAACATGTTTGCCTCCCTGTCGGAGTCTCCTGGGCTCCCGGGCTCAATGTTAGCAGCGTATATCGCAGTAATACCCAAGCCTGGGAAAACCCCTGATAGGCCTGAAAATTTCAGGCCTATTTCTCTTCTCAATTCTGACGTGAAAATCTTGGCGAAAGTCATGGCTACGCGTTTGAATAAACTCCTCCCTGACCTAATCTCGGCTGATCAGGTAGGCTTTGTACCTGCCCGAGAGGCTAGGGACAATACCCTCAAACTGCAACAATTAATAACATATGCCCATATACATAACCTGCCGCTTGCCCTGGTCACAACTGACGCGGAAAAAGCATTTGATCGGGTTAGCTGGCAGTTTATCCGACGCACGCTGGACAGATTCGGTTTCGGACCTGGTTTTATAAATGTTGTCATGTCCCTTTACTCAACACCAAACGCGCGTGTGAGAGTGAATGGCACCCTCTCGGAGACATTTTTGATCAAGAACGGGACAAGACAGGGTTGTCCCCTGTCGCCTCTCCTGTTCGTCCTCGCGATTGAGGTCCTTGCAAACGAGATCAGGGCCAACTCGGCAGTAAGGGGCCTGAGCGTGGGCGCCATTGAACATAAACTCTCAATGTACGCTGACGACGTCTTGCTAACATTAGCGGACTCGGCCACATCTTTAGACGCGGCCCTAGCAGACTTTAGGGAATATGGAATTAGGTCTAACTTTCGCCTCAACCTCCTAAAGTCTGAAATCTTAAACGTCACTGAGCCCCCGGACAAATTTGCTACGTCAACCGCAATCTGCCCCATAAGAGTTGCAACACACAGTATCAAATACTTAGGTGTAATTGTTACACCCAGTACCCCTGAAATCATTGACCTCAATTATAAAAAAATCTGCGATGACATCATTAGGGACTTATCCAACTGGAAAAAAAAATCAATATCTTGGTTAGGAAGAATAGGAGTGGTCAAAATGAACGCACTACCTAGAATTCTTTATATTATGCAGACCATCCCTGCGGTCTCGGCTTCCCACTATCTTCAAAGCATGCAATCAGGTATTGAAAATTATATTTGGAACGGAACCAGGCCCAGGGTTCGAAAGTCCACAATATATATGCCAAAGGAGAGAGGCGGACTGGGAGTTCCGCTCTTAAGAGAGTATCAAAGAGCAATATTCCTTCAGAGGATAGTGGAGTGGTGTCGAAACTCCCACGATAAACTATGGATACAAATTGACAATGATATCTCACAGCGTGGCAACACTGGAGCCTTGGCCTGGATATCTGCTCGGAACCGCCCAGTCTCGCTCTCTTTATATCCAATGATTAACGACACCCTGAAAGTGTGGGACAGGGTCCTAGACGAGGGCACCTTTGTGTCCACTCGTATATCACCAAACATCCCTGTCCGGGATAATCCTGACTGGGCAATGGAGCTTCCAAGACGCGCTGTAGGGACAGCTTATACCCTAGTTGAAACTGCTTTTTCTAATGTCCTCTTGAATAATAAACTCAAAACACACGAGGAGCTAGTTGAGTGGGACCAAGTGATCTTTGCGTCCTGGTACAGGATGGCACAGATCACGCATTTTTTTAACACCTGTAGAGATCGAGAAGCGCTGGCCAGACGCAGAACACCCTATGAAGCACTGTGTACTATGCAGCAGACACCGACTCACTTAATCTCTCACCTCTATCAGCTCCTGCTGAATAAGGGGGACACCGTCCTCCCGTCGTATGCTTCCTTATGGCAAGCGGAGTTGGAGGTGGATATTTCCACTGAGGAGTGGCTGAAGATCTTTAAAAAGATCAAGAAGGCATCTGTTTCAGCGAGAACACTGGAGATGCACTATAAGCTACTTAGCAGGTGGTACCTAACACCTCAACGATTGCGGAAGATTTACCCTAACACAGACGGAAGGTGCTGGAGAGGCTGCGGAGAGGAGGGATCTCTTCTTCACATATGGTGGCACTGCCCATGAATAAGGCCATTTTGGGAGGAGGTGTTGGGAGAAATGAGCAAAATTCTCGGACTCATCATACCTCCCAAACCTACATACTTGATCTCTCACGAATTACCTAAAGTGGTGGGAGTGGATAGGCACATACTCTGCCTTATAATGTTGGGAGGCACGAAGGGGCTCATTCCGGCACACTGGAAGTCTCCTCAAGTCCCAACTGTGCAGGAATGGAAACACAAAGTGGAAGACCTGCTTAAGTTAGAGCGTTACCACTTCCTTAAAACAGGAAAGCTCGCCACCCATGAGATGATGACATTAACATGGGAGGGTAAAAAACTGTGACCGCCTTTCATACAACCCTGACACAACATCCAGAAACAGAGAAAAGAAAGATAGGAAAAAACCCCTATGTAATCTCCCTCCCTTCACCTCCCTTCACCTCTCTCCTCTCCCACCCCCTTTTTTTTTTTTTTTTTTCTCTTTCTCCTCTACTCATATCCATCTCTCTAATATGACTTTTCTCACCTACTAAGAGTCCTGCTGTGACTTTCCCTTTCCTACTAAGAGTTCTGCTCTTGTTACTCTGCATGAGCAAAGACGTCAGACCTTGGGATATCCTCAGCCGCATGACACAAGCGTGCTGAAAACAAATTTGTTTAAACCTGTCTAAATATCTGATGTCAAATTCCTAAGTTTATGTTTTAGTTGATTACATTATTTATATAATACCATGAGCTGTTGAGCTCATCGAAACAAGCTCAATATCACGACGCTGTTCCCAAAGTCAAGAAGGCAAGAGACAAAGAGAACTTTCGGACCACTTTATTTACAGCACTTTCTCTCTGATCATAATGTACAAAACTCTTACTGTTGGAATTCTTGAGGGAAAGTCTGTTACTTTGTATGTGTACAAGATCTCTGCTTAATGATTTTCCAAACAATGTGCATTGACCAATGTTGACTGTTTCTCTTGTCAATCTTAATAAAGCTTGTTTTAAAACTTAAACTAAGAATATCAAGAGAAAAAAGCAAATTTGATGATAAAAGTAAATTGGAAAGTCAATTAAAATTAAAAGTCCTATCTGAATAATGAAAGTTTAATTTATACTTGACTGTCCCTTTAAGCAAAGTTATCATAAAGATCCAGAAGGCTAACGCAAAAGCAAAATAAGACCGTCTCATGTAAATAGGATAGGGTAGCCGAACCAACACCATTTGTCCCAGTAAATCAGCTAAAGATTCCATCCAGTAATAGAAGTCAATTTCATGGATCCCAATGAGATAGGTCTCCAATAGAGGAGCCGATGTGCCATGTAGCCGGACAGATAGCTCAGCATGCTAAGGCAATGTGGCTGAGCTCTGTAGCAACCCAAGGGTTGCAAATTCGATCTCCGGCAAGGTCCACTCAGCCTTTCATCCTTCCGAGGTCGATAAAATGAGCAGCGCCTTGAGACCCTTACGAGTGATTAGCCGCACTTTACAAGTACCCAATACATACATACGTTCCAATGATCTGGAAGCACCTTGGCAAAGTCTTCCAAAGTTACAGACCAAGCATGTAGCTGCAGATTAGTGGTCACGAGGCTAGGGCCCTTCACTACCGACCTCAACAAGATAATCTGGCCTGTTGGATTATCTCTTGGGACACCCCACATGTCCGCCAAATCTTCCATCTGCCCAGCTTCCAATGGTCGGCTACAGCCCCTGAAGGCAAAGGCCAGCAAAGTAGTTGACATAGCCTTACTCCCATTTGTATTTGGTAGAGGGTCTTACCAAGTTGGATCTATGTAAGCATCCATGAACCTCTGTTGCTCTATAGGTGTTTCTTCTTCTATAGCTGATTGCGTAGGAGCAGATTCCTGTATATGCCGAGACTGAATCACCCGCAGCAAATGGTCAAATCTGTCATGCATCCTTGTATCAAACTCTGTTACAGGGTATGCAGCACTAAAGTAACATTATCTATGATAAGATTATGTAAAGGGACATTTGTAGTATAAAGGCTGAAGCTCAAAATGGCTATTTTACCAGGATAAACCGGGAGGGTTCGGCAAAGGCCACAGGCATACTTGTGCTGTCACTGCAGGTCTTGCCATTTCAGTCCTTAAAGCTGGGAGGATAGCCACCAATTTAAGTAATAAGCAGCACACGTAGCTCTATCAGAATATGTATACATCAAGGCTTGATGGTCACTATCTGCTGATATACAGTGGATTAACCAGCATGTCATCTCAGCCATTTTGACCTAATTTGACCATTTTGGCCATTTTGATTTTTTTTAAAATATTATATAAATCATATATGTAATGAAATGTACACAAATTAAATGTGATATCAGTCTTCATTTAATTTTCCACAAAATGATTTACATTAAAGAATTGTGCATATATCTCTATTTGCTATTATTATTTAAAGGGATATTGAACACCTCTTGATTTTTGTAAAACAATGTGTTTTTTCCCTAGAGCAGGCAAAATTCTAATTCTGTAACAAAATGCTGCAAATAGCCAAAACAAGCTATTGATTTGCAGCACAATATATTGTTCTGTCTAACATCAAACAATTCTAGATCACTCTGATGTTTAAGCCACCTGTCTATTAAATGATTGCCCCTGGTTCCCTCTTATTTGACCTATTTGTATTGTAATATACATATCTTTCTCAGCTCACTCTTGCTGTTTGGCACCCAGTAATATGGCTTTCACTGTTGCTGCTCTATTTGAAAAGGTCTGAACAAAAATAACAAACCATCTTCACACAGCAAAAGAACAAGGCTCAAGCCATTAGATCTGTTTGCTACCTCTCACACTGAGAGTGAGACACTTATTCTACAAAACCTGTACACTTCTGGTATCTGTATTAAGTCTTGTGGTTGGATTTCTTCTTGTGTCTATAACAGAACTTGCTAGGTCTTCTTGTCTATAACAACAAGGCTGTGAATGTTTTTTTTCTTATCTCCTTATTCTACAAAACATGTACACTTCTGGCATCTGTATTAAGTCTTGTGGTTGGATTTCTTCTTGTGTCTATAACAGAACTTGCTAGGTCTTCTTGTCTATAACAACAAGGCTGTGAATGTTTTTTTTCTTATCTCCTTATTCTACAAAACATGTACACTTCTGGCACCTGTATTAAGTCTTGTGGTTGGATTTCTTCTTGTGTCTATAACAGAACTTGCTAGGTCTTCTTGTCTATAACAACAAGGCTGTGAATGTTTTTTTTCTTATCTCCTTATTCTACAAAACATGTACATTTCTGGCATCTGTATTAAGTCTTGTGGTTGGATTTCTTCTTGTGTCTATAACAGAACTTGCTAGGTCTTCTTGTCTATAACAACAAGGCTGTGAATGTTTTTTTTTCTTATCTCCTTATTCTACAAAACCTGTACATTTCTGGCATCTGTATTAAGTCTTGTGGTTGGATTTCTTCTTGTGTCTATAACAGAACTTGCTAGGTCTTCTTGTCTATAACAACAAGGCTGTGAATGTTTTTTTTTCTTATCTCCTTAGCGGAACTTCATGTGTCTCCTATACCTGTTTTGATCTTTAGGAATACTCCATGGTTCATTCTTGAGGTCATATTTTCGTTCCCTACCTTTTGAGGCTGTTTTAATCTCCTGCCCCTGTTTATATTATATAGATAGATATACTTCTTTATGTTTTAGAAGAGGGAAGTTTCCCTGGCTTAGGGGCATATCTAGAGTATGTTTAAGGAGTTAGACAGTAAAATAGCTTTTAATTATGGCCCTTACTTTAAAATCAGTCCATCTAATTATAACATGGTAAGTGTGTTGAAGACTGATTTAAAACAAGTTAGACAGTTAGACACTAGGCCACACGAAGGTTAGAGAAATAAATATAGATGGGTTTTGAAACTGCTCCCATATCTGAGAGTAAAATAAATACATACACTCATGACACACTTAAAAGAGAAGCAACTCCTCTTTCAAATGAGTGGTCACTTGATCCTATAGATAAAAATGGCAATTTCTTAACCCGTTATACATCAAGTTTAGAGTAATAAAAGTACAAGGGTGCTAAAAATAAATAATTACATTCATGAAATCCCTAAGATGAAGATGAAACTGCTCTTTCAAATTAGTGGTAAAATGCCTCTGAAGATGTCATATAACTGTTGAATAAATTGTAAACATCAATTAGACAGCTAAGATCTCACATAAGTAGTAGAGTTTCTTTCGAATTATGGGTCATATGACCACCTATATATAATATGGTTGTTGTAAAAACATCAACAACAACTTATCTTGCTAGATATTTGCTAAATACAAAATGGAAGGTAAATATATATATTTATTTGTTTTATATATATATATATATATATATATATATATTATATATATTATATATATATATATATATATATATATATATATATGATGTTTAAAATATGATTTTTTTGAAAAAACAATTCTGAAGGAAGTCATATAGCCTTTTAAACAAAATATTTTGTTCTTTGTAATTTTTTAAAGAAAATATTATCCCAGTTGAAAATATTCAGAGAGATCTGAAACAGCTAAATTAATTAAGATGGAAATATATAATACAGAATTCTTCCACATTGTCATAAAACATTAGCTAAAAGTAATTCTCTTTTACCCCTCTAGTACTGTGTATGCGGCAGGACAACAGTGCTGCTATGACTCCAGAGGAGTGCAGGTTCTCACCAGTGACTCTATAGGGGGCAGTACGCCCGACCGCGGTCATGACTGGGGATCTCCACCATATAAGAAGCCACCCAGGGTGCCCGGATTTTCTCACTGGCTGTATGATGTCATCAGCTTCTATTACTGCTGTCTGTGGTCAGATAACTGTCAGTACTACTTACAGCTCAGACCATCCAGCGACTGCCGCACATACAAACCACCCCAAGTTGGTATGTACATTTTTATGGTGATAAAGAACTATCATTTTTATCAGAATAATACCAATATATGATAATTTCCTCCTTAAAGGGATATGGAACCCAATCTTTCATGATTCCGACGGAGCATGCAATTTCAAGCAACTTTCTAATTTACTCCTATTATCAATTGTTCTTCGTTCTCTTGGTATCTTTATTTGAAAAAGCAAAAATGTAAGCTTATGAGACGTCCCTTCTTTGGTTCAGCACCTGGGTAGCGTTTGCTGATTGATGGCTACATTTAGCCACCAATCAGCAAGCTCTACCCAGGTGCTGAAACAAAGATGGGCTGTCTTGTAAGATTACATTTCTGCTTTTTTAAATAAAGATACCAAGAGAATAAAGAAAACATTATAACAGGAGTAAATTAGAACGTTGCTTAAAAATGCATGCTCTGTCTGAATCATGAAAGAAAAAAATATGGGTTCAGTATCCCTTTGACCCCTTAACGACCAGCGCCGTACCCTGTACGTCGCTGGTCGTTAAGCCCTTAAGGACCAGCGTCGTACCCTGTATGACGCTGCTGTCCTGGGCCTCTCTCTGCCACGATCTTGCTAAAACTAGCGAGATTGGGCTATTTCTGTGCACCCCACGAGTGGGGCAGTTCAGAAATAGACGGGCAGAGGTACCGATGCAGAAAGGGCCACTCTGTGGTGTTGATTGCTGGTGGGTGGAAGGGTAAGGAGGGAAGCGGGTGGGCCACCCATCGCTGGAGGGGGGCGGGACCCAGAGTGGCAGGGAGGGGGAAGGAGGGAGGGGGATCATACTGAGGGAAGGGATAAGAGTGTGGGAAATTGATTTGGGAGGGGAATAAATTAGGTGAGGGGGAGCTACACTACAGAAAAAAATGTGAGTTTTGTTTATATATATATATATATATATATATATATATATATATATATATATATATATATATATATATATATATATATATATATACACAGTATATATATATATACAAAAAGTCCTTTATTTTTATACTGGCAGACTTTCTGCTAGTACTTAAGATGGGGTGACCATTGGGGGGGAGGGAAGAGAGCTGTTTAAGAGGGATCAGGGTTTGGGATATGTCAGATGGGAGGGTAATCTATACACTAAAGCTAAAATTAACCCTACAAGCTACCTATTTAACCCTTTCACTGCTGGGCATAATACAAGTGTGGTGCATAGCTGCAATTGGCGGCCTTCTAATTACTAAAAAGCAATGCCAAAGCTATATATGTCTGTTATTTCTTAACAAAGGGGATCCCAGGGAAGCATTGACAACTATTTGTGCCATGATTGTGCAAGTTGTTTGTAAATAATTTCAGTGAGAAACCTAAAGATTGTGAAAAAGTTAACATTTTTTTTTTATTTGATTGCATTTGGCGGTGAAATGGTGGCATTAAATATACCAAAATGTGCCTAGATCAATACTTTGGGTTGTCTACAATACATAGTTTTGATAGGTAAATATAATAAAAAAAATGGGAAGTTTTAGTCTTAAATGCCCGGTCCTTAAGTGGTTAAGGCAAATTAAAGTATTTTAGCTGTAATACAACTCATAATTTTACCTTATAGTTTTTCCTTTGAATATTGTGCAGTATTATATATAGAAAGATGTTTATTGGAATTAATTTTCTGCCATCTAGTGGACAAATTACAAAATGCACATTTGTTAGCTATAATGCAACAATTTCTAAGATTCAAACCCAGTCACTTAGGGCTCGATAATTAAAAGCTCTCTAGGCTGGCGAGGTTTTAAAGAATGTTCACCAGTCCTTCTATTTCCCTATTAGAATAATCTAAAGCCACTTTTTACTCTGAAAACAAGGTGTCTCGCTAAGGGGCCTATACTGCATTTTCATGCATTTTTGTGGTATGAAAAACTAAATGCAAATTCTGAGCCATCATAGTAAGCATGCTGAGTCCCATTTTAAGCACTCATAAAGTTACTTTGGACCACAATAAAACATCAGATACTTAATATTTAATGTAATGACATGTGCTATAAAATGTTCTAATCTTTAATGTGTTCCAAATGATCCATTTACCTGCAGGAGTGTATTGTATTGTTTGCAAACAGCTCCTTTATCTTTATTCTGCTGGTTTAAACTCCACATATACTAAAAATATGAGTACTGCAGTATTCTCCATAGAAAAGCTATGTAAAGAAGAGTCAGCAGAAGAAACAAGTGGGGGTTGAGAGAGTGAGTTTTTGTTTCAGAAATTACTGGTTTTGCTCATTGAACCATTCGATAACTAACTTGGCCTTAGTGTATATATATATTTTATATATATAGAGAGAGAAACAACACAATCAGCTATGTGCTTTTTGCAGGCTTAGTCCATTTAAATGGATATGTCCTCAAGAACAATGGCTCTTTTGTTTCAATAAAAACAGCTATTTCAAATTAAATAAATAGATCTAAAGAAACAATTGTTCATACATTAAGGGAAAAAACATTTTGCAGTGCCTTTAACTGATTGTACCGACCTATAAACTCTCACTTTTCTTTTTGCTTAAAAAATCCATTTCCCAGCATCAGAAAAATATAACTTGCTTATGGGTAATTTGAGGTCTACAAATAACTTTACCTGCTTCATTTTAAATATGAAAAATACATTATAAGGGCAATTCTTTAATAAAATTGCCATCCTATTACCAAACAATTTTTTCACAGGTTTTGCATTTTTTTATTAATTTAATTAAAAAAGGTTTACCTCTGTAAAACCAATTTAATCCATTTGCACAGAACACCCAATGGCTTTTCTTTTTCTTTCCTTTCCTTTTCTATCTTTGATGTGTGTGTTATTTTTATCACACTTAGTCAAAGGACCAGTAAATATAGTAGATTATGTTTATATCCACTCCTCCTGTATCATGTGACAAACATCAGCCAACCACAAAAGCATATACGTATATATTCTGTGAATTCTTGCACATGCTCAGTAGGAGCTGGTGACTCAAAAAGTGTAAATGCAAAAATACTGTGCACATTTTGTTAATGGAAGTAAATTGGAAAGTTGTTTAAACTTGATTGCTCTATCTGAATCAAAGTTTAATTTTTACTTGAGTGTCCATTTAATGCTATAATAATCAAAATAAGATTCTAGTTTAATAAAAAATAAATGAAATAATCAAAAAATACAAATATTACATATTGCTTTTAATTAAATGTACACAAATCATGTGTTTATCAGTATATTTATTTAAATGTTTGAATATAAAATTACACAAAATTGTGTAACAGGTTTAAATGTACACGTCTTATGGTTAGATTAGTGGTGCGCTATTTATCGATCTTTGGGTAGCGAGTGTATTACAAGTTGAAAGTAAACAGTTTAAGCAGGAGCGCTAACCTGATGCGCTCTAAAAGCCGAACTTGGAATATTGCGACCGCGTTAATGTATTCCCCCATAGACTTCAATAGAGCGCGAAAAGAAAAAATCCACCCAACAAGTCACACAAAACCCTACATGAAAATAATATTTCACATTCCAAAGTTCTTCACATAGAAGAATATGTTCTATTTATTCATAAATAAATATTTCTGTATATATCTAACGTTTTTTGGTAAAACAAATATATAATAGAATATTATATATATATATATATATATATATATATATATATATATATATATATATATATATATATATATATATATATATATATATATATATAATTATATATAGGTATAGATATATACAGATATATATATAGGAATATTTATTTAGAAACACATATTACCTTATGTGAAGAACATTGGAATGTGAAATATTTACAGTAAATACACAGTATAACACATTATTAAATATGAATATTGCAGAAATATGATGTCCCATTTTTTAAGGAACTGCCCAAGTTCCACCCAGAAAACACCCTGATCCTGTCCAAGACACAACTGCAACTCCCCTCCTCTCATCACACCCTCAAAACACCGGATGGACCATCTCTCACAAGTCCCCTCATCTCCCTGCCCAGCAAGTTTCCAGTAAATGTTATCAGGTTTGCAGTTTATCTTGCATTGACACAATGCAACATTTTCAGAGATGAACTTTTGAAAGCTCATTTGGCCTTCTCTGAATATAATATTTATTTTCTTTCCCTTTTTTTGTGGATGGTTCACTTTGTATTAAACAGCTCAGATTACACATTTAAATGACACTTTTACTCCTATTAAAAATGACCATTTTAATGTTTATATACATTTGTAATAAAGTGTTTAGAAATTTAAATTACACAAACAGATAGGACCTAATTAATTGCTCACATGCCATGAATTAATATTAGTGATTACATAAAAAAAAAATGCATTTAACTAAAGCAGTCATTATCAATAGTGATTTAATTAACTGCCATGTTTTACTTTGGCTGCTTATATTGACTTCTGATACGGTATGTCATAATCCTAGGGAAAAAAAAACTGTAAAATGCCTGACTCCTTGACTGTTCTACTGTTTAAAGGGACACTGAACCCAATTTTTTTTTCTTTTGTGATTCAGACAGAGCATGAAATTTTAAGCAACTTTCTAATTTACTCCTATTATAAAATTTTCTTAATTCTCTTGGTATTTTTATTTGAAATGCAAGAATTGTTGGTGAACAACCTGGGTTGTTCTTGCTGATTGGTGGATAAATTAATCCACCAATAAAAATGTGCTGTCCAGAGTCCTAAAACAAAAAAAAGCTTAGATGCCTTCTTTTTCAAATAAAGATAGCAAGAGAATGAAGAAAAATAGGAGTAAATTTGAAAGTTGCATGCTCTATCTGAATCACAAAAGAAAAAAATTGGATTCAGTGTCCCTTTAATAATTCAAACAGCTTTATTCATTCAAAGTGGTCTCCTTCTAATTTATTGCAAGGAGGCAAGAAATCACTGATACTGTTTATTTCTCTGGTAATTCTAAAACTGCAGTCAAAGACTGTAACTCACAATATATTTTTAACCATATGACCAGAACACAGTGAACACTACATTCCAAGGTTATTGTGCAGTTTTTCACGCTATCTTCATGACAATACTTCCATCTAGTGGAAAAAATACTAATTGCAAAACTGTCTTTTTTATATTTTTGCAATAAGAGAAAGTAAAGGGAAAATAAGGGACTTAAATAGCACTCATTCCTGTCCTATGATATATCATTAAAACTTATAGTCTTTATTAGTTATTATGATTAAAATCTAGTTTTAATTCAAATTCCACACTATATACATTACCCTACACCTAAAAACTAACGTGTTTCACCTCCTTGTTTCCTGGCCGATATCAGGAAGCATCGGCTTCAGGTGACAGAGGTGAAAACACGTAGGAAACTAAAAACAACCTAATGTGAGAAGTTGAAGGATTACTTTCTGTTGTAATTTTTAAGCCAAACAACTAACACATTAAAGTTAATAAACATTAATTAAAACCTACTGACCTATATTTTCTCCAAAACGAAGTTTCATAACGTTCTAAAAGTTATATATTTTATTTGCCGATGATGTCACGTTATCCTGCCCACTATTTTCAGCACTGCATGTTCAAAATACTTAAACCAATGAAATTGTGTTTAAAGCGCCATTTTGAAACCTAGGTATTGTAAACGGATTGGTACAGAGCAAAGGATACCCACGGAGTAGGTTTGGAAAACAATTAAATTTGCAGACAAGATTTCTGATATAAGGTAGAGATATGTTAATGAAATGCTATTGATAAAAAGCCTATTTGGGGTAGTTAGTTAGTAACAGGCATAGAAAATATTTACTTACAGTGGCCCTTTAACTGAAGGCAAAAAAAAACACGTTTCAGCCGATTCTACGGTCTTTCTCAATGCCAGATAGTTTCAAAATGATCAAGCCGAAGCCTAAGTTTAGCGCTCTTATGTATGATTTGTGCAGTGTTTTAGGCCAATCAGTAAGGTTTATTTTTACACACCTCTTTTTTACGTGTGATTCCCTTGTAATTATTGGTTCTCTAAATGTCCAATGGAATCTAAATTGCAGTTACACACCCAATTATTTATCGATGCTGATAGGTTCCTGATAGAAAAAGGGGGTGGATTTGACTTTCTTATTGTCAATGTAGTAGTTGCGATGTATTACTGCCTATATCGTTACAGCAGAAGTTAATTAACATGGTTGTTTTGAGGTGACACTAGATCGGTGACTAAAAACACAGTTCATACAAAAGAATTATTTAATGTTTTCTGTTCCTTAGGATTAGACCTTATGTTAGCGGATATGGGAGCTGAACTTTTACTTTTCAATGTTTATAAGCGGTGTTCCATTTATCATAGCTGAAATTACGAATATATAATTAGGGGCACATGTCACTTTATGAATGAAGGATAACTGTAACTTCGGATTTATATTACAATATCATGACATTCATTTTCTGATTATAATCCATTATCAGATGGTTCCTATAGTATATGCAAAAGATTAGTAAAATCTTTATTTAGGTACATATATATTCGTGGCATGTCAGATGTATACATGACAGTCCAATATTATCCTGAAATATGTGTCAAAATTATCAAAGTGGTTAGTTTATTAGTGTTTATAACTTAAAGATGACATGATTAGGGATACGGTTATTGACAGTCACTTACAAATTCTTTCTATTTTTTTATATTTTTGACAGTATTCCAAGATAATTCAGAATCATTTTATTATGTTGTACATGAGAAATACACTCTGAAGTAGCCACAGATGCCATTTTATATGTATATACCAATATATGGTCTAGATTAATTTAACTTATGTTCAACACTATAGTATAGTCCCTCAGTATCAGGCAGAACAGACATTTATATATGTATTTAATAGACAGATACACAATATCCTGTACAATTAACAAGATCTACATGAAACGGAAGAAAATGGAAATCCCAACTGCAACATCAAGAAATGGCATTAAGCAATTACCCTCTTAATATCTTTGTTTTTATTTCATCCTAAAGTACAGTATTCTCGTCTTTAGAAACAGGGTTTCCCTTCATGTGATCAGGAGTATTTGCCATTCAGTCTTGTTTGTGTACAATTATGATCTTCTTACAGATCTAAAAATGCGGCAACGAGAAACCCCTTTCTGTAGAAAGAGAATGAGGTTTGAAAATTGCGCTTTGTACAGTGGGTTTATGTAAACAAGGTTTGAACAGTGAGTTCTGCAACTTTGGATTATCTTTAAAACCTTTTAACTTAGCAGTTTCCATGTTTAATTACAGTATGAGACCAGTTTAAATCCTGCTATAGAAGATAAGTTGCGTCTACTTTCTTGCTATGGAAATTAATATCAAGCACTGTTCTTGTTGATTGTAGATGACTATCTTGCCAAAATGCAAAACAAGGTTTTCTTAATAAATTGAAAAAATACTTTTAACATAATGAAAGTTAAAAAACATACTTGATCAAACTTGCCCAGTATACCTACAGTGCCCATGTACAAATGGAATGCCTAATGTTTAACACTGATTATAAAGACCACTGTTTTCCATTGCAAAACACAGACATGGGGGCCGATTTATCAATGTCTGGCGGACATGATCCTCTGTAGCGGATCATGTCCGCCAGACATCGCTGAATGCCGACATGTTGGCATTTAACATTGCACAAGCAGTTCTGGTTAAGTGCTTTTGCAAGGCCGCTCAATGCAGATTCGCGGCCAATCGGCCGGTAGCAGGAGGTGTCAATCAACCCGATCGTATAGGATCAGGCGGATTGATGTCCACAGCCTTAAAGCAGGCGGATGAGTTAAAGGGACACTAAACCCACATTTTTCTTTCATGATTCAGGTAGAAAATACAATTTTTAACAACATTCCAATTTACTTCTATTATCTAATTTGCTTCATTTTTAGATATCCTTTGTTAAAGAAATAGCAATGGACATGGGTGAACCAATCACATGAGGCATCTATGTGCAGCCACCAATCAACAGCCACTGAGCCTATCTAGATATGCTTTTCAGCAAAGAATATCAAGAGAATGAAGCAAATTAGATAATAGAAGTAAATTAGAAAGTTGTTTAAAATTGCATACTCTATCTAAATCATGAAAGAAAAAAATGTGTATTTCATGTCCTTTTTAAGGAGCAGCAGGCAAGACCGCAGCTTCTTAACTCCTATTTCCAGCGAGCATGAAGGCTCGCGTGGAATCAGATGCATTGGGGCCGATACGGAGATTGTTAAATCGGCCCCATGGACTCTATTTAACCCATGTGTTATTTAAGTGATCTGCCTCCATTATCAGCAGTTCCATGGGGAAAAGGAGATCTAATCTTGAGTGTGTTGACAATTGCAGATATGTTTGGAAAGATTGTGATCACTTTGTTAATAAGAAAAACAACAGACATGTTCCAAATCAGAAATAAAAATTGAAAGATTGGAACAGACTCTGTTATTTGAAATTAAATTTAAATTTGAAATGCATTTTTTCATGTGTTTTTTACATTCAGATTTTGCGGCATACTTTTAATGCCTTACTATCACTGAACTGTATGACCTTAGGGATATACGCAGGTACCCAATGTTTTGAATAGATAAGCGTAATGTGTTGCTGGTGCAAAAACTATTTAAAGGGATATAAAACCCAATTTTTATTTTTTATGATTCAGACAGTTTGAGTGATTACAAATTGCTTCAATTATCAAATTTGCTTTGTTCCCATGGTATTCTTTGTTGAAGAAATAGTTAGGAGTCTGGAGCACTACATGGCAGGAAATAGTGCTGCCATCTAGTGATCTCGCATATGGTTAACATTCTTGCTAAACTGCTGTCATATAGTGTTCCAGGCACGTGCATGCTCCTGAGCTTATGGCTCTGCTTTTCAACAAAACAATATCAAGAAAATGAAGAAAATCTGCTAAAAAGAGTAAAAAAGAAAGTTGTTTAAAAATGTCATATTCTTATCTGAATCATGAAAGAAACAATTAGGGTTTCATTTCCCTTTAATAGTTTTAAAATCTGGAAACTGAATGTAAAAAAAAAAATAATAATTAATAAGTGATGCATTATTAAACCATACTTAAAGGGATAGTAAAGTCCAAATTAAACTTTCATGATTCAGATAGAGCATGCAATTTTAAACAACTTTCTAATTTACTTTTATCATCAAATTTGCCTTGTTCTCTTGTTAACTTAGTTGAAAGATAAACCTATTTAAGCTCATATGCTAATTTCTAAGCCCTTGAAGGCTGCCTTTTATCTGAATGCATTTAACAGTTTTTCACAGCTAGAGGGCGTAGGTTCATGTGTTTTATATAGATAACATTGTGTTCACGCACATGGAGTTATTTAAGAGTCTGCACTAATTGCCTGAAATGCAAGTCTGTCAAAAGATCTGAGATAAGGAGGCAGTCAGCAGAAGCTTAGATACAACACAATTACAGAGGTAAAAAGTATATTTCTATAACAGTGTTGGTTATGCTAAACTGGGGTATGGTAAATAAAGGGATTATCTATCTTTTTAAACAATAACATTTGTGTTTTTTACTATCCCTTTAAATACAAAATATCACACTAACATGGGGCTAGATTACAAGTGGAGCGCTAATTTATCGTGTGTGCAAACGGGCAAGTTTGCCCGTTTGCGGGCGCTCAATAAATAGCCAGCCATTACAAGCGGTAACAATTAGCGCTTATAAAATTAACCAGATATCAGATCTCTAGTTAGTTTTATAAATGTCCACCAAATGACCCCAAAATCGAGTGTAATATACTTTTTTTAAAAAAATATAAAGTTAGTAGTATCTTTATTTTTTAATAAAATAACTGCAATAAGCCATTATGAGGGTTTAAAATTGGCGGGTGTGGGGTGTTAGAAAAAAAGCAGCACTGAAAAGTGCCTTTACATTGCAGTCTACGGGAACTGTGTGTTTCCAGTAAATATAAATGTATATGCTTATATACATATATATTTATGTGAGCGCAATGCAATGCTTCCCAGCAATTTTTAATACCAGCTCTGTTTTTGATTACTTTGATTACTTAGTGGAGCGCAAATATCGCTTCTGCGAAAGTGATATTTTGCACTCCACTTGTAATCTAGCCTATAATTATTTGTAACCTTGATGCATTCAGGCCAACGGATTTCTCTAAATTTATTTCAGTTTTAAAGTTCATAGAAGACAAATGGCAAATCATTATAACTGTTACTTACCGTGTTTGGAAAAATTAGAGGGTCTCTGGTAGTTTGACACATCTTTTAAATTTGCTACATTTTCTATTGAAAAACCATAAATGATCATTTTGTATTTTAACAATTTATATAATTATAACGTTATCAAGTAACATGAATAAATGTTCTGATTCTGTGAATAAAAGGTACCAATTAGATTTTTGCTCCAAAGGTTTTGAAATGTTCCTTAAAATTCATTTATATAAGTGACCCTGACAGCTCGTATTGCTCACTTGTTTTACAGCATCTGCATTTGGAGACCCTCATTTCATCACCTTCGATGATGCCAATTTTACCTTCAAAGGCAGAGGAGAGTACATACTTGTTACCTCCAACCATCAGGCACTCAACATTCAGGGCCGCACACAGCCTGCAACATTTGCAAATGGTATGAAAAAATAATAATTATATGGAGAAATAGATTTGTCCATCCTATGCAGTTCTTGTTAAGCTCTGTCAGTACGTATTGAAATGCTCTAAATCAATCTATCATTGAAAAGAACAGAAGTCATTGGGCCCAATTTAACAAAGGTCTGTCGGACCTGATCCGACAATGCAGATCAGGTCCGACAGATCTCGCTGAATGCGGAGAGCAATACGCTCTCCGTATTCAGCATTGCACCCGCAGCTCTTGTGAGCTGCTGGTGCAACGCCACCCCCTGCAGATTCGCGGCCAATCAGCCGCCAGCAGGGGGGTGTCAATCAACCTGATCGTACTCGATTGGGTTGAATTGCGGTGATGTCTGTCCACCTGCTCAAAGCAGGCGGACAGGTTATGGAGCAGCGGTCTTTAGACCGCTGCTTCATAACTGCTGTTTCTGGCGAGTCTGCAGGCTCGCCAAAAACACGGGGCATCAAGCTCCATCCGGAGCCTTATTGTTTCAAACATCAACTCTTATTCCCATGTCATATGTAAATACATGAAACATGGAACACCCATGATACTCTCACAGCACGCCTATATATTCATTATGTAGCGTAGCGCTGCGGAATCTGTTGGCACTCTACAAATAACCGATAATAATAATAATAATTATGTCTGCAATCTCTATTTGTTAATTAATAAATAAATATACTTTTAAACCTGTAGTAGCTGTGGAGATTCATGTAAATTCAATGTTTTATTTATATGCATTTTATTGCATAATGCTAAAATATTTATTTAAAATCGTGTTGTGATTTTAAAAACAGTGTATTTTTGCTTTTTTTCCATGTTTTATTCTTTTTTTAGATAGAAGATTTTGGGCCAGATTACAAGTGGTGCTGTAAAGAAAGCGCAGGCGTGATAACCAATATCGCTAGACCACACTACCATTAGCACGCGACTTTGATATTACAAGTGCATGGTAAAGCGCATAAACCTGAGAAAGTTTAGAGCACGCAGCTTCACTCAAGAGAAGCCTATACTTTTAATAAATATCGCAAATGCTCTATTTTGTGCTGGTATTACAAGTTGAAAGTAATAGTTTGCACTCAAGTGCAAGCTTAAACTGCACTAGAATATTTAGCGCAACCTGAGACCTGTAAACTGTAAGGGTTAAAAAAAAAAAAAAGTTGCGCAGAACACATTAAAATAAAGTATTGCACACATATATACACTTTTTAATAATAATATATCATTTTAATATTTATAAAAATATTTAAAAAGGGTTACAAGGTATATGCTCTGTGTGCATACATACAAATATATATACTCATATGGAATCACACCACATACACACACTCATATGCACGCACACCACACATGCACGCACACTCATATGCATGCAAACTGCACAAATACACACTATTATGCACGCACACCACAAATACAAACACTCAAGATGCACGCACACCACACATGCACACACACTTACTGTATATGCACACACACTCATATGCACACACACCACACATACGCACACCACACATACACTCATATGCATGCACACCACACAAACAAACACTCATATGCATGCACACCACACATACACACACTCATATGCAGGCACACCACACGTGTACATACACTCATATGCATGCACACCACACAAACACTCATATGCATGCACACCACACATACACACACTCATATGCATGCACACCACACATACACACACTCATATGCAGGCACACCACACATGTACATACACTCATATGCATGCACACCACACAAACACAAATATGCATGCACACCACACATACACACACTCATATGCAGGCACACCACACATGTACATACACTTGTATGCAGGCACACCACACATACACACACACTCATATGCATGCATACCACACAAACACTCATATGCATGCACACCACACATACACACACATTCATATGCAGGCACACCACACATGTACATACACTTGTATGCAGGCACACCACACATACACACACACTCATATGTACGCACACCACACATACTCATATGCACGCACTCACGACACACATACACACACTCATATGCACGCACACCACATATGTGAACACTCATATGCATGCACAGAACACTACACGTGTGCACACATACATGCTCACACACAAAATATACACAGTAATAACTGTGAATGCTTTATACAGTTTTTAAAAACTGTATTTTTATTTTGCTCTTCTAAAAAAAAGAAATAACAAAAAGCACATAATCTCCATTTAAATAAACAAATAAACTGTAGAAATAGATATACCTTTAAGGAATTAAGCTAGAGTCCCCAAACCCACCGATAAAACCATATTTTTTAGCCCACATTAGCAATGCAAAATTCTCAGACTTTAAAGTCAGAAATCTTTATAAAATGTACTGTGAGTGTGTATATAGAAAGCCAATTTTGGTTTTATGTAGACAATTTTGTTTTGAATTTATACATCCAGACACAGTATATGCGCACAATTTTAGGCGCAGTACATTTTTATAACATATGGTTGAGAGAAGAGTCACTGGACATTTTGGACACACACACATGTACATATACACACATACATTTTATTCATTTGTAATGTGTTTCAAATAGAAATACTTTACATTTCAATGTTTTTCACATAGAAACTGTTTAACTTTTTATTTTAAAATAGATATTTCTATATACAATATCTATCTATTATCTATCTATATATCTATCTATATATCTATCAATCAATCAATCATCTATCAATCTATCTATCTATCTATCTATCTATCTATCTATCTATCTATCAATCTATATATATATATATATATATATATATATATATATATATATATATATATATATATATATATATATATATATATATGTATATATTGATATAGATATATAGGTATAGAGAGATATTTAAAAAATATTCATATATATAAAGAAATATATATTTTAAAATAAAAAGAACATTTTCTTCTATTTGAAGAACATTGGAATGTAAAGTATTCATAACTCACTTCTGGTTTAGCGCAGTTGGTCTAATGCAATGTCAGGATAATGTGTGAGCGAAAAATTTAAGGTTTTTAACAGTGAGCCCCAAAGAAGATTATGGGCAGAATAGATTAGCGAAATCACAATATCTGTATCTTGTAATGCGAATACTAACCCACCCGCAATAAATTTTTACTTTTAGTGCAGTTAGCGTGCAAGCAAAAACGTTATTTAGCTTTCCACTTGTAATCTATAACTTTGTGTTCGTGATATCAGTATTTCATATAAAACAGTGGCCGGGACTTTCTAGTTTTTTCTATGAAGTGTTTTTTAAAGTCACCACAAGAATTTAAAGGGACACTGTACCCAAATTTTTTCTTTCGTAATTCAGATTGAGCATGACATTTTAAGCAACTTTCTAATTTACTCCTTTTATCAAATGTTCTTCATTCTCTTGGTATCTTTATTTGAAATGCAAAAATGTAAGTTTAGATGCCGGCCCATTTTTGGTGAACAACCTGGGTTGGCCTTGCTGATTGGTGGATAAATTTATTCACCAATAAAAAAGTGCTGTCCAGAGTACTAAACCCAAAACAAGCTTAGATGCCTTCTTTTTCAAATAAAGATAGCAAAAGAACAAAGAAAAATTGATAATAGGAGTAAATTAGAAAGTTGCTTAAAATTGCATGTTCTTTCTGAATTACAAAAGAAAAATTTTGGGTACAGTGTCCCTTTAAATACATATTATAGTAAAAACTGGTGCAATGATAAATGCCAACAGCGTATGCTATCAGCATTTATCGATGTGCGGAGGACATGATTCACTACATTGTATCATGTCCGCTTGCACATTAATAAATAGGCCACTAGATATACGTTTTTTTTTTTTGTTTTTTTTTTTTTTTTTTTTTTGTTTTCAAACAAGCTTTATTGAAGAAAAAAAAAGAAATACATCACCAATATAGCAAAAGAAAAAAGACAGCATTACACAATGCAATTCCCTGAACAGGGGGGGGAGAAAACATACAAAGGTGATGCAATAAAATTCCACCTGACAAAGAAGTTGAGTGTTTTGGTCTTAGAGTGGTAAAAGTCTGTATTAGTCCTTGGGTCTAATCGAAATGATAAAGCTTGTTAATTTTACAGTTTTAGTGGATTAAAGACATATAAAGATTTCGTAATATGCATATCCAATATGAGCCCACAAAACAGGTGGTAAGCTCAAAAGTGTTCAGACAAAAGAAAGACTGAAAGACTGAAGAACAGATCAAGAGAAATTAAAGAGTATACCCCACAAGAGGTGGGGGGGGAAAAAAAAAAAAAAAAAAAAAAAAAAAAAAAAGGGAAGGGGAGGGGGGGGGGGGGTCATCCAGGGAAAGTGACAAGGAGGGATATCTCTTATTCTGGGTCACAGAGGGCAACCACATGTAAAGCGAGTGTAAAGTGGATGTCAGCTAGCTCACAAATGAACATTAAGGTGCCGTGTCCTTCCATATTGCTAACATCATCTTGTGTATTGCTAACTTTTTGATTTTTATGTAATGTAGTTTCTCCAGACTCAACAAGTTCTCTACCGAGGACTGCCATTCGTCAAGGGTGGGAACCCGGGAGGATTTCCACCCCCGAGGAACAAGCCTTTTGGCACCAGTAAGCATGATCAGCATAAGGGCCCTAGTGGGTTCATCCCTGATCTTAGGTAAGCGCAAGAGTAGCAAAGTCTCAGGTGTATTAGGGATAGTGATCTGTAGCCTACGCGACATGGTCTCAAGCACAGCTGTCCAATAATCCTGCAACCTGGGGCATGCCCACCAAATATGAAGGAGCGTGCCGGGGTCACCACAACCCCTCCAACACAATGAGCTCGCCGCTGGGAAGAGCCTATGCAATTTCGCCGGGGTGTAGTACCACCTAGTCAATAGTTTAAGGTGGATTTCCTGTACAACCGCCGAGACAGAAGATCGTTTTGTCAAAGTAAACGCTTTAATCCAATCTTCCTCATCTATTATATTGTTAAAATCATTACACCACATCAATGTATACGTAGGTAGCTGTACCCCCGGCGGCAAGAGCAGGAGTTTATAAACTTTAGATATCAGCCGCCTAGGAGGGGTAAGATCCACACAAAGAGCCTCAAACGGAGTGAGCTCTCTATTAAAATCCCCCCTGTTTTTGTGATATCTCAGATAGTGCGATAACTGATGATATCTGAGCCACGATTGAAAGAGCTCTCCATGACGCTCAATCAACTCAGTCCTCGACCGCAGCCTCCCCGTATCAAGAGCGAAATGCAATATTCCATCACGGAGACTGTAGTTAGAGCCCAGCCGGGAGCCCAGTACATGATACGGGAGTTCAGGATTTTCTATAATCGGGATCATTGGGGAATAGGTCGATGAAATATGAGTGCTAGTGGCAATCAGTCTATCCCACTCCTGGAAGGTTGTAAGAGATAAGTGATATTTATGAATTAGCTTGGGTCGATTTGGTGCAGGAATCCATGCCATAGCACCTACGTTGCGTCGTTTGAAAATTTGACTGTCGAGCCTTACCCACTGTTTATGTGGCGTATTTCGAGACCACTCAATTAGTCTTTGCAAGAGTATGGCTCGTCTATATTTGGACAGATCAGGGAACCCCAGCCCCCCCCTCTCACGAGGAAGGTATAGAGTCCTCCTAGAGACCCTAGGTCTCGTGCCATGCCATACAAACTGCTCCAAAGAACGTTGTAGTTGCATTAGGAAATCGCTAGGTAGAGTAATAGGAACTGTTTGCATTATATACAATATGCGCGGCAAAATATTCATTTTAATTAAGCTGATCTTTCCCAGCCACGATAGCATTTTATTTTTCCAGGATGACATATCGTTAGTTAATTCCCTTTTTAATGTGAGATAATTGTCTTTGAATAAATCAGTCGGACTAGCGGACAGAAATATCCCCAGGTATTTTAATTTGAAAGGAGCCATAGAAATGTTATGGCTTAACGCCAAGGACTGGATATGTTCTCTGGGAGTATTAATGTTTAGCATCTCGGACTTAGATAAATTTAGGTGAAAGTTTGAAAGTTTCCCATACCGTTCTAATTCGCGCAGTAGTTCAGGGACCGAGGTTTCCGCATTAGTGAGGGTGTACAGGATATCATCCGCATAGAGCGCCTGCTTAATTTCAACATCGCCCACACTAACTCCCGTGATCATTGGGTTCCTTCTAATAGTTTGCGCTAGCGCCTCAATAGAGAGCGCAAAGAGAAGCGGCGACAGGGGGCACCCCTGTCTGGTCCCATTTGTAATATTAAAAGCGTCCGACAGCGTGCCATTTACCCGTATCCGAGCATTTGGTTTCGAATAAAGAGCGAAAGTCATGTTTATGAAGGATTCGCCAAAATTCATCGCCTTCATGACTCGACGCAGAAAAAGCCAATCGACCCGGTCGAAGGCCTTCTCCGCGTCGGTCGAGAAAAGAACCAGTGGGATGCCTACATTTTGAGCGTGGCTGATCAGCTGAATCACTTTGTTAGTATTATCTCGCGCTTCCCGACCAGGTATGAAACCAACCTGGTCGGAATCGACCAAGACAGGGAGGAACCTATTGAGTCTCCTCGCCAATATCTTAGCGAAGACCTTCACATCCGCATTGAGTAGCGAGATAGGGCGGAAATTGGCAGGGGAAGTAGGAGGTTTGCCCGGTTTGGGTATAACCGCAATATGAGCTTCCAATAACGACCCAGTAAGCGTGGGATTATGCATAAGTGAATTAAATAGTGTCAACATATGTGGACCCAAAGTCTCCAGAAAAGTCCCGTAATACTTGGGTGTAAACCCATCTGGGCCAGGGCTCTTCCCACCAGGGAAATCTCTTATTGCCTGGGAGAGTTCCTCTATGGAAATAGGGGCATCAAGGGAGTCCCTGTCTTCATCGTCTAGTTGTGAGAGGCCTAATGAGGCCAGGTAGTCATCTATCAACGCCTGTTTGTGTGACATAGCATCGGTCAGATGCTCGCCTTCCTGCATGGGAGAGATATTGTATAACTTATTATAATAGTCATGGAAGGAGTTTGCTATCTGCTTGCTGCCTCTCAGCATTGTGCCATCTGTGCCCTGAATGTAATGAATATATGATTTTAGTTGCTGCCTGCGTATGCTTCTAGCTAATAGCTTGCCTGGCTTGTTGCCCCCTTCGTAATAGTGTTGTTTTGTGGCTAGCATCTTACGGTGCAAAACCTCAAACTGGTGTACACGGAGTTGTTTTTTAGCGTCCTCTAGGGACTTACAAACCTCTCTATCAGTAGGGTCACGTTTATGTACAGACTCAAGTTGCGTAACACTATCTAAGAGCTGTTTGTGTTTCTGGTTTTGCATTCTGATCAAGCGTGCCTTATGTTTGAGGAAAATTCCGCGAATTACACATTTGTGGGCCTCCCAAAAGGATGTGAGTGATGTATGAGAGGGATCATTGTGTGATAGATAGTCTGAAAGGGATTTCTGGACGTCTGCTTTTACATCTGGGTTCTCTAAGAGGAGTTCATCCAACCTCCAAATGTAAGCTGTAGGGGGAATGTCAGGCCATTGTATGTGACAGGTAATAGGGGCATGATCTGACCATGTAATTGGGCCTATCGTGCATTTACTAACCATGTCCAGTCCAATTGAGTCAAACAGAAAGTAATCTATACGAGAATATTTGTTATGAGGTGGTGAGAAATATGTGTAATCTTTATCTGTCGGATGAATTGTTCTCCAAACGTCATGTAATTGTAAGTCTGCTAAGGTTACCTTGATAGATTTGATAGTTTTATTGGGAATGCTTGTCGAACCATTAGATGTGTCTATACTTGCTTCGAGTGGCGTATTAAGATCTCCTGATAAGAAGACCGGGCCTTTAGCTAAATCCAGGAGGATTTTTGATAGTTTTTTCATAAAGCGGTGTTGTTCTAAGTTTGGTGCGTAGAATGTGACTAACGTCAGAGGGTGTTCATAGAGTGTGCCTATCAGGAGTAGAAATCTACCGTCAGGGTCCTTCTCTACATGGGTGATTTGTAAGGGAACAGAATGGTGTACTAGGATACCCACCCCGCATTTTTTAGTATTTCCTGAGGCAAATACTGCCGTGGGGTAATGTCTAGGGTTCCATTTTGGTTCTTTGCCCTTACGAAAATGAGTCTCTTGAAGGAAAATAACGTGACTGTGTGTTTTACTGAGCTCCCGCATTGCTATCGATCTCTTACCCGGGTCATTAAGGCCTTTTGCATTTATTGTGGTGAGATTGAGACTATGTAGATTGAATCTACGCTGCGATTGAGCCATCTTTGCTTAGGGAAAGTAGGGGAGGGATGGGAATTGGGAAGGGAGAAAAAAAAAAAAAAAAAAAAAAAGGGCGTTAGAACTGTATACAAATCTCTGAAAAGAAAGAAAAGAAAAAAGGTATAGTCTAAGAATATTCAGATAGTAAGAAGAAATAAAGATTGGACTTTGAATGTAAGAGAAGTAAGAACCTCCAAAAGAAAGAAACAACAACTACCCGAGCTGTTAAGATGAACCGCTCGTGCAGAAGGGGAGGTAAAGTAGGGAGAGTAATCCTTTGGCAAATAAAATCATTAACATATTATTTAAATTTTCCAGGATCCAGGAACACCTAGAACCCGAAAGCAGTTTGAGTATGGCAACATGGGTGAAAGACGAGGGAAAGAGGGTGCAGCGGGAGAGAAAGAAGGGAAAGAGTAGCTGAAAGGAGGAGAGTGAAGACGAAAAAGGAAGGAGTGATAAAGGATGAGGGGGGGGGGGAGAGGGAGAAGAAAAGAAAGGGGAAGGAAAGAAAGGGTAGAGGTGAGGAGGGGGAATGGGAGGAAGGGTAAAGTGCAAGGGGAGGGAAGAGAAAAGGGCGAAGGGAAGAAAAAAGGAGTGAAGGAAAAGGAAAGGGAAAAGGATGGAGAGGAGGGGAAAAGGGGGTAAAAGGGAGAGGGGCATAAGGGGAGAGGGAAGAGGGGAAATGATGGGGAGGGGAGAAGAGTAAGAGGAAGGAGGGGAGGTTGAGGGAGAGAAGGAAGGGAGGGTAATGAGGGAAAGTTGGGGAGGGAGGTGAGGAGGAGAGGGAGAGGTGGGAGAATGAGAGGGAAAGGAGAAGGAGTAGGAAGGCAGAGTAGAGAGGAAAGATGGATAGGAAGGGGGAGTGGGAGGGGGGGAAATAGTTAATAGAGGGAGTAAGGGAGGGGAAAGTGGGAAGGGGGCAAGAGGGAAGGTTAGGGGTCAGATAGGGGGAAGGGAGAGTAAAGGAAGGGCAGACAGGGGAAACTTGGCAATATATTATAACTTAGTTTAAGAGAAAATACCTAACTGAGCAAAACATAAACACTTCTAAACCTTAACATTATTGCATAATATTTTCCGTGTCACCGACACAGAACAGAAACATATGTAAACTTTGAATGAAAGCAACCTTCCAATAAACATAGTAACACAGAAACATTGTCTAGTCTTGAGTCAATATATATTGCGTGTCCCAATGAAAAGGGGTACCATCACCCCTCAGAACACTAACTCAAAAAGAAAAGGATACAAGACCATATCATGTAAGTAGCTTGTCAATCTGTTCCATCAGGCTGTACATGTTGATGTTTCCCCCCGTTGTCTTGGGATCGGGACATTTCCTTCTGAAACCGCGTTCTGCGGTGGTTTGTCACCAACTACAAGCAAGGTGTCCAGAAAGGTCTGAGCATCAGCACCTGGGCGATAAATTGCTGTTTTGTTATTCCGGGTGGCGATAATGGATACAGGAAATCCCCATCTATATGGAATCTTGTTGGCTCTCAACTGTGTCGTAATGGGAGTCAATTCCCTTCTTCTCATCAAGGTAGTCGGTGAAAGGTCAGAGAAGATCTGTAGGTCCTCCCCTGCATGTCGAACTGGTTGTTTAGTGCGTGCACATTGAAGTATCTCTTCTTTGTCTTTAAAATTTAAAAAGCGGACTATTATGTCTCTAGGAGGAGCTTTAGGGGGTGGCTTTGCCCGTAAGGCCCTGTGGGCGCGTTCCAATGGTAAATCAGGGGACATTGGTGTGCTTTTGAGTGTACGAAATAAACTTTGCAAGTATCCTTCAATTGCTGGGGGATGAATTGTCTCGGACACACCTCTGATTCGAAGGTTATTGCGACGCCCCCTGTTGTCCAAATCCTCTATTTTTTCAGATAAAAATTGTATGGTTTCGGATTGTTGCTGGATTTCTAGTTGCATCTGAGTGACTGAGTTGGTGGTTTCAGCTTGTTTTGTCTCAGATTGTGACACTCTAGTGTCCAGTAGATTGATGTCCTTTTTGAGATCATTAAACATGTCACGCATTTCCTTGACTGCATTCCTAATGTCCTCCTTTGAAGATAAATGCTGCAGGTCCTCTCTTGTTATATGATGTCCGGTCTGCATGTCTGTTATTTGCAGGGGTGGTTGAGTAGTGTTGTGAGCAGATTCCATGTCACCTGCGTGCGCTGGAATGGTCTGTTCAGCCTGCTTTAAGTACCCACTCAGGGTGCGAACTGGAGTGCCTTTATCTGATTTATTAAGATGTTTCTTACAAGGCATATCTGAGTAGACCCCTGCTTGAAGATATTATATCTGCTGTGGCAGTCTGCCTGTCAACCCAGTTATTGCAATATGAAAACCACCAATCAGCCTTTATTTGTGCTGTTTGTAGTGTCTTTACTTTTTATTATTATTTGGTTGTTTGTTTGGTTTCCCTTTTTTTTTTATTGTCTTTATTTTTCTTCTCCCTTTGTTGTTTTTCTTTCTGTTTCACCTATGCTTTATTCCTTTATTTTCTCTTATGTTGGTATAGCACAAGGAATGTTTGTCAGCGTTTATTATGCTGTGATGGTATTTCCCTTATGTGTGTAGTTGTATAGCCTGCTTTGTTAACATGCAGGTAATTTATCTGGGCCTCCTCTCACCCCTCCTCCCTCTAACCGTCTGCCTAAGATGCAACAGACTCACAGTAGACCAAGTGATATCCTGAGAAAAAATGTCCCAAACACCAATGCAAAAAAAAAAAACAAAAAAAAAAAACAAATGACAGCAATGATATTTCAGTTAACTACCAGGGTCTACCCAGGTTAAACACCGGTATTATATTTCTTTATTTATGTTGTGTTTATTTTATATGCTGGCGCGGTAAACGTGAGCCAGTAGGGTGATGGGCTGCACTTTACTTCACTCCGTGGATGCGACGGAGTTGGCAAGGCTGAGTTGGTAGTATGCGCTTGCCGTGTGAAGAGTCTCTTTTGTTGTGTTTCAGTCACCGCCAAAGTTGTACAGCTGGGGCCTAGATGTATGTATGCGCCTATCGCGCAGCAAGGGCGGCAGGGATTATGTCGTGCAGCGTTTGTATAGAGCGGGCTTTTATTAGATGTCTTACCCGGCTGCAGAGAGTGTAAGAGGATCCTTCCGTGCCTCACTTAACTAACCGTCTGGCTCCGTCTGACTTGCTATAGCCTTCAGCATCCACAGCGCCTCTGATATTACAGGCCCCAGGCTGCGTGCCAGTACAGGCTCACACTGTCCGTGGTCTTTCCGATTGAACCAAAAGAGGGTAAGCAGGTTGAAATGTTATTAGCCTGTCAGGCAGATTATTAAACCAAGTTATCCCCCAAAGCTGAAATTAAAAAAGTAAGGGAATTGCCATATTTATGTGGTTTTATTGCCAAAGAGTTCAGGAGCTTACTCAATGCACAGCCATTCGCCTGCGTGGCCAAGCTCCGCCCCCCGTTTTTGTTTTTTTTTATATTTATTTTAATTGAGGTTATATAATATTCCAAAAGAAGCAAAGTTACAATATAGTAGTGTTCCCTGTAAGACCACATTTTGTTAGCAGCCCAGAAGTAAAACAGTTAATAAGGGAACTACCTTGCTGTCTGCACTGTGTAGTCTTTTCTAACTGCAGGGTGTGGTTACCTAATTAACTGTTTCACTGCTGGGCAGCGATGGGCAGTCATGGTACAGTATTTTGAGCTTAGTCAACACAATGATAAAATAAATTCTACAATATACATCTTGTACCTTATAGCATAGAGGTAAGATATGACTCTCTTAAACATAAGTTCAGCTTTATATAAATAATTAATAGCCACTCTAGGGCTGTTAACGATGAGAATATATAAGTACAGGGAGTGCAGAATTATTAGGCAAATGAGTATTTTGACCACATCATCCTCTTTATGCATGTTGTCTTACTCCAAGCTGTATAAGCTCAAAAGCCTACTACCAATTAAGCATATTAGGTGATGTGCATCTCTGTAATGAGAAGGGGTGTGGTCTAATGACATCAACACCCTATATCAGGTGTGCATAATTATTAGGCAACTTCCTTTCCTTTGGCAAAATGGGTCAAAAGAAGGACTTGACAGGCTCACAAAAGTCAAAAATAGTGAGATATCTTGCAGAGGGATGCAGCACTCTTAAAATTGCAAAGCTTCTGAAGCGTGATCATCGAACAATCAAGAGTTTCATTCAAAATAGTCAACAGGGTCGCAAGAAGCATGTGGAAAAACCAAGGCGCAAAATAACTGCCCATGAACTGAGAAAAGTCAAGCGTGCAGCTGCCAAGATGCCACTTGCCACCAGTTTGGCCATATTTCAGAGCTGCAACATCACTGGAGTGCCCAAAAGCACAAGGTGTGCAATACTCAGAGACATGGCCAAGGTAAGAAAGGCTGAAAGACGACCACCACTGAACCAGACACACAAGCTGAAACGTCAAGACTGGGCCAAGAAATATCTCAAGACTGATTTTTCTAAGGTTTTATGGACTGATGAAATGAGAGTGAGTCTTGATGGGCCAGATGGATGGGCCCGTGGCTGGATTGGTAAAGGGCAGAGAGCTCCAGTCCGACTCAGACGCCAGCAAGGTGGAGGTGGAGTACTGGTTTGGGCTGGTATCATCAAAGATGAGCTTGTGGGGCCTTTTCAGGTTGAGGATGGAGCCAAGCTCAACTCCCAGTCCTACTGCCAGTTTCTGGAAGACACCTTCTTCAAGCAGTGGTACAGGAAGAAGTCTGCATCCTTCAAGAAAAACATGATTTTCATGCAGGACAATGCTCCATCACACGCGTCCAAGTACTCCACAGCGTGGCTGGCAAGAAAGGGTATAAAAGAAGAAAATCTAATGACATGGCCTCCTTGTTCACCTGATCTGAACCCCATTGAGAACCTGTGGTCCATCATCAAATGTGAGATTTACAAGGAGGGAAAACAGTACACCTCTCTGAACAGTGTCTGGGAGGCTGTGGTTGCTGCTGCACGCAATGTTGATGGTGAACAGATCAAAACACTGACAGAATCCATGGATGGCAGGCTTTTGAGTGTCCTTGCAAAGAAAGGTGGCTATATTGGTCACTGATTTGTTTTTGTTTTGTTTTTGAATGTCAGAAATGTATATTTGTGAATGTTGAGATTTTATATTGGTTTCACTGGTAAAAATAAATAATTGAAATGGGTATATATTTGTTTTTTGTTAAGTTGCCTAATAATTATGCACAGTAATAGTCACCTGCACACACAGATATCCCCCTAAAATAGCTATAACTAAAAACAAACTAAAAACTACTTCCAAAACTATTCAGCTTTGATATTAATGAGTTGGGTTCATTGAGAACATGGTTGTTGTTCAATAATAAAATTAATCCTCAAAAATACAACTTGCCTAATAATTCTGCACTCCCTGTATTTGGGAATATTAGTGTTGTGTAATACATAGCTTATTAAAATACAAGGAATAGTAGTGTTATATGAGAACATATAGGGGAAAGGAAATTGTCAGCCGCTCTGGAATCAATCCGGGATGTAACCCAACTGCTAGCGTGAATTGAAAGCACACGCTAGCACACTGAGAAATATCCAGGACGTGACCCACTCAGGAAGCAGATTAGAAGATAACAAAAATGAATATTGTTCCAGAATGCAGGAAAGCCACAAAGGATAAAACGTCCCTTTAAGTAGTACAAAGAACAAAAAGGAAATGCTCTTACTTTGAAGCTTCTGAAAAAGGTCCTCTTTAGCAGGCTTGTAAAACAAAGGAAAAGTTCTCTTTTGCAGCTTGTAAAAGTATAATGTCCCTTTAAGCAGGTTTATAACAAACAGAAAGGCAAAGTTCTCTTTTGCAGCTTGTAAAAGTAAATGTCCCTTTTAAGCAGGTGTATAACAAACAGAAAGGCAAAGTTCTCTTTTGCAGCTTGTAAAAGTATAATGTCCCTTTAAGCAGGTTTATAACAAACAGAAAGGCAAAGTTCTCTTTTGCAGCTTGTAAAAGTAAATGTCCCTTTTAAGCAGGTGTATAACAAACAGAAAGGCAAAGTTCTCTTTTGCAGCTTGTAAAAGTAAATGTCCCTTTTAAGCAGGTGTATAACAAACAGAAAGGCAAAGTTCTCTTTTGCAGCTTGTAAAAGTAAAATGTCCCTTTAAGCAGGTCTTGTTTAACAAAGAATAGGTTTAAAGGTAAAGGCCAAAGCAAGGTCAGGCAGGCAGAAGTCGGCATCCAAATATCAGCAAAAGGTATAGGCAAAAGACAGGGTCAGGCAAGCAGAAGTCGGCATCCAAGTGTCAGCAAAAGGGTAATAGCTACAGGCAAGGTCAGGCAGGCAGAAGTCAATGTCCAAATATCAGCAAGTAGGGATTAGGCAAGAGGCTTGGTCAGGCAGGCAGAAGTCGGTACACAGAAGAATAAAACTGATATGGTACTCACAATCCAGGGAAACAAACAAACGGGCCCAGATTCAGATCTCCCGCCGAGATTTAAAGGGCAGGAGCGTAACCGTCATCAGAGGGGTGTGAGAGAAAGCGTCATGTTGCTAAGCAACATGACGTCAGAGACACAGAGGAGTTCCGGGAGCCGCGGCGACACGGCGATGAACGGAAGCGCTCATGACAGCACCCCCTCCTCAAGGGCCCCTCCGGGGGACAGGACCAGGTCTATCAGGATGAGTCTTGTGGAAGGTCTTGACCAATATTGGAGCATTTACTTGATGAGCAGGTTCCCAAGAACGTTCCGTGACTGGATAACCCTTCCAATGAATGAGATAATACAATTTCTTGCCCCGCAATTTGGAATCTAGAATATGGCTGATCTCAAACTCAGGATGTCCATGCACCAATAACGGTGGAGGTTTAGAAAAAGGCTTAGAATACCTGTTAATCATCACAGGTTTTAAAAGAGAAACATGGAATACCGGATGGACTTTGAGAGACTTGGGTAAAGCTACCCGATAAGCAGTGGAACATACCTGACCCAGTATTCGGAAAGGACCCACATATCGTGGTCCCAATTTGTTAGAAGGTTGTTTCAGGCGAAGAAATCGAGAGGAAATCCAAACTTTATCACCAGGGCGATATTTGGGAGCCTTTTTCCGTCGAAGATCCGAAAAGAACTTGTAACGTCTAGAAGTTACAGAAAGAATACGATGTATCTTCTGCCAATGTCGAGTTAATCTTCGGGCTGTAAGATCAGAAGCAGGATTCACTGTGGAGGAAGTATGCAAAGGGAACGTCCTAGGCTGATATCCGTAAGCTGCATGAAAAGGAGAAGTCTGAAGGGAGGAATTGTACCGGGCATTATGGGCCAATTCAGCCAAAGGAAGGTAAGAAGTCCAGTTAGAATGATAATGATCCACATAATGTCTAAGATATGTTTCAAGACACTGGTTTACTCTTTCAGTCTGACCATTCGATTGTGGGTGGTGAGAAGTAGAGAGAGATATAGTAGTACCAAAATGTTTACAAAGTGACCTCCAAAATCGAGAAACGAATTGTACCCCTCTATCTGAAACAATATCAAGAGGAAATCCATGGATTCTTACAATATGTAGAATAAAAAGTTCAGAGAGTCTTTTGGCAGATGGTAATCCTGGCAAGGGTACAAAATGAGCCGTCTTAGTGAACCTGTCGACCACCACCCAGATAGTATTGTTCCCAGTGGACAAGGGAAGATCGGTAATAAAGTCCATGGATACATGAGTCCAAGGCTGGTGAGGTATAGGCAATGGTTGGAGTAATCCTGAAGGAAGTTGGCGTGGAGTTTTGTTCATGGCACATTGTGTGCATACTGAGACGTAATCCTTCACATCTTGAGAGAGTGTAGGCCACCAGACATGTTGTTTGAGGTTTCGAGTGGTAATACTGATGCCAGGATGTCCAGAAAGGGGACTATCATGAGCCCAAAATAAAATCTTGGAACGAAGGCGTTCAGGAACAAAGAGTAAACCATTGGGAGGTTTACAGGACAAAGGAAGACGCTCTTGAGCGGACTGTAATTCTTGTAACCAAGAAGTTGTTAACTGGGCAATGACTTCATGAGGTTGGAGAATGGTACCAGACTCAGGAACTGGGGTATCTTGAAATTGTCTGGAAAGTGCGTCTGCTTTAATATTTTTTGAACCAGGTATGTAAGACAAATTATAGTGAAACCGAGAGAAGAATAAGGACCAGCGTGCTTGCCTGGAATTTAGTCGTTTGGCTGTTTGGAGATACAGAAGGTTCTTATGATCAGTAAGTATAGTAAATGGCAAAGAAGTACCTTCCAGCCAATGTCTCCATTCATCCAATGCCATCTTGATGGCAAGCAACTCTTTATTCCCTACGTCATAGTTAAATTCGGAAGGAGTGAATTTTTTAGAGAAAAAAGCAACAGGATGAATCCTTCCAGTCTCTGGTATTCGTTGAGACAGAACCGCTCCAGCAGCAACAGAGGAAGCATCCACCTCCAGAATAAATTGAAACTCAGGATTTGGATGACGAAGGATAGGAGCTGAGGAAAAAGCTTCTTTGAGAGATTCAAAAGCTT
Organism: Bombina bombina; assembly: GCF_027579735.1. Classification (NCBI taxonomy): domain Eukaryota; kingdom Metazoa; phylum Chordata; class Amphibia; order Anura; family Bombinatoridae; genus Bombina; species Bombina bombina. The sequence continues at coordinate 323,198,714 of NC_069500.1, read as the reverse complement.
CTATAGCCTCAGACGGCCATACTTTACAGTTTTGTCCTTTTCTTGTGAGAGAAGTAAGAGGAGAAGTAATAGTAGCAAAATTCTTGATGAACTTTCTGTAATAATTGGCGAAGCCTAGGAAACGTTGTAAAGCCTTCAAAGAATCAGGTCTAGGCCAATCCAAAATGGCAGAAAGTTTAGTAGGGTCCATTTCGAATCCAGATGCCGATATTACATAACCCAGAAAGGGTATGATTTTTTGATGGAAAGAACATTTCTCCAGTTTAGCAAACAGATGGAATTCTCTTAGACGTTGAAGTACTTTCTTGACGTGGTGCACATGATCTTGGTGGTTCTGAGAAAAAATTAAGATGTCGTCCAGGTATATGATAACAAAAATATTCAAAAAATCACGAAAGATCTCATTTACAAAATGCTGGAAAACCGCCGGAGCATTGCATAGCCCAAAGGGCATGACCAAATATTCATAATGCCCAAATCGAGTGTTAAAGGCAGTCTTCCACTCATCTCCTTTGCGTATACGGATCAAGTTGTATGCACCACGTAGGTCGAGTTTGGTGAAAATGGTGGCTCCCTGAAGATAAGTAAAAAGTTCAGGAATAAGGGGCAGAGGATAACTGTTCTTGATGGTAATCTGATTCAATCCACGATAATCAATACAGGGTCTTAATCCGCCATCCTTTTTTCCCACAAAAAAGAAACCAGCCCCTACAGGGGAAGAGGAGGGTCGAATAAATCCTCTAGCCAGATTGTCTTTTATATATTCTTCCAGAGCCATGTTTTCTGGTTTAGAAAGTGGATATGTTTTGCCTCGAGGATAGGCAGCCCCAGGAAGGAGGTCAATGGGACAATCAAAAGGGCGATGAGGAGGAAGACGTTCCGCTTCTTTTTTGGAGAAGACATCCACAAAGTCATGGTAATGCATAGGTAAGGATTCCGGAGTTTCAACTGTGAGAGCAATAGTGAGTGGTAACTTAGTAATCTCTTGAAGACATTTAGTCTGGCATGTAGATCCCCAGGAAGTGAGTTCACCGAAAGTCCAAGAAAAAATGGGATTGTGAATCTGGAGCCAGGGTAATCCCAAGATAATGGGAAATTGCGGAGTGGGAATGACATCGAAACAAATTGTCTCAGAATGAAGTATTCCTACGGTGAGGATTAAGGGTTGAGTAGAAAACTGAATGTATCCAGAACCCAAAGGATCTCCACTGACCGTAGAGACTGAAATGGAATACTCCTTCTTTAGTAAGGGTATAGAATGAGTAGAAACAAATGTAGAGTCAATGAACACACCTCCAGCACCAGAATCAATTAGGGCTTGGGTATAGATCTTCTTTTGTCCAATTAGAAGAGTTACTGGAACAAAGAGTTTCTTGTATAGGGAATGACCACTATTTTGGCTTAACTCAGTTCCCTGGACTAGAGTTAAGCCCTGGCTTTTACTGGCCTAGTAGGACAATCCCTTAATAAATGTCCTTTAAGGCCACAGTACAGACATAAGCCAAGAGTCCGTCTTCTTAAGCGTTCAGTCTCAGTTAATTTTATACTTCCTACTTCCATGGGTTCAGCCTGATCAGTAGTAGGAGAGGCTGGAGTGACTGGACTAGAAAAACGAGGAGCTAAACGAAAAGGAGTTCGAGTGGCAGTCCTCTGTGTTCTATCCTTTTCTTGTTGGCGTTCACGAAACCTGGCGTCGAGACAGATACAGAGATTTATTAAGGCTTCTAAGGACTCTGGAAGTTCACGATACACCAATTCATCCTTGAGACGCTCAGAAAGTCCTTTACGGAAAGCGGCTCTGAGTGCTCCCTGATTCCAAGTGGTTTCAGAGGCAAGGGTGCGGAACTCAATTGCATATTGAGAGACTGGTTGATTTCCTTGACGTAAATCCAGGAGAGTTGCTTCAGCAGCGGATGACCTTCCAGGTTTATCGAATACGTTTGAGAATGTAGATAGAAATGTATCAACATCCAACAGTATAGGATCATTCTTTTCTAGCAAAGGTGACACCCAAGCCAAGGCTTTTCCTTTCATTAAGGAAATAAGAAACGTGATTCTAGAAGAGGCAGTAGCAAAGAGAGTAGGGCTATTTCGGAAATGAAGACGGCATTGATTCAAAAAGCCTCTACATTCTTCAGGATTCCCATCATATTTATCCGGAAGAGGAATCCTGGGACTTAGTTGTACCTGAGACTGATTGTTAGGAATCGGAGGAGGTAATGCCTCAATCGGATTTGGATTGGGATTAGGATTGGGAGGTGCGGTAGCAACCAAATTTTGTAATAGAGCAGTAATTTGATCAAGTTTAGTGTCCAGAGACTGCAAGTGAGTGGCATGAGAACCCAAGAGCTGTCCCTGGTGAGCCACGGCCATAGATAATTCAGTGGGGTCCATTTTTATGGCCCGTTTGTAATGTCAGCCGCTCTGGAATCAATCCGGGATGTAACCCAACTGCTAGCGTGAATTGAAAGCACACGCTAGCACACTGAGAAATATCCAGGACGTGACCCACTCAGGAAGCAGATTAGAAGATAACAAAAATGAATATTGTTCCAGAATGCAGGAAAGCCACAAAGGATAAAACGTCCCTTTAAGTAGTACAAAGAACAAAAAGGAAATGCTCTTACTTTGAAGCTTCTGAAAAAGGTCCTCTTTAGCAGGCTTGTAAAACAAAGGAAAAGTTCTCTTTTGCAGCTTGTAAAAGTATAATGTCCCTTTAAGCAGGTTTATAACAAACAGAAAGGCAAAGTTCTCTTTTGCAGCTTGTAAAAGTAAATGTCCCTTTTAAGCAGGTGTATAACAAACAGAAAGGCAAAGTTCTCTTTTGCAGCTTGTAAAAGTATAATGTCCCTTTAAGCAGGTTTATAACAAACAGAAAGGCAAAGTTCTCTTTTGCAGCTTGTAAAAGTAAATGTCCCTTTTAAGCAGGTGTATAACAAACAGAAAGGCAAAGTTCTCTTTTGCAGCTTGTAAAAGTAAATGTCCCTTTTAAGCAGGTGTATAACAAACAGAAAGGCAAAGTTCTCTTTTGCAGCTTGTAAAAGTAAAATGTCCCTTTAAGCAGGTCTTGTTTAACAAAGAATAGGTTTAAAGGTAAAGGCCAAAGCAAGGTCAGGCAGGCAGAAGTCGGCATCCAAATATCAGCAAAAGGTATAGGCAAAAGACAGGGTCAGGCAAGCAGAAGTCGGCATCCAAGTGTCAGCAAAAGGGTAATAGCTACAGGCAAGGTCAGGCAGGCAGAAGTCAATGTCCAAATATCAGCAAGTAGGGATTAGGCAAGAGGCTTGGTCAGGCAGGCAGAAGTCGGTACACAGAAGAATAAAACTGATATGGTACTCACAATCCAGGGAAACAAACAAACGGGCCCAGATTCAGATCTCCCGCCGAGATTTAAAGGGCAGGAGCGTAACCGTCATCAGAGGGGTGTGAGAGAAAGCGTCATGTTGCTAAGCAACATGACGTCAGAGACACAGAGGAGTTCCGGGAGCCGCGGCGACACGGCGATGAACGGAAGCGCTCATGACAGAAATATAGTTGAGATATTTATATAAGACATTGGAAATAGTAATTTGGGGGGATAGGTCTATAGGATATATTTTCCTTTTGTTTACTTCAGTAAACTTTAGTGGGGGGGGGGATCTAATGTTTGTAATATCTAGCTGAGGGCTAGTGTTCCTTAAAAATTTTGAAGCCTCCGAATATACAGAAGGCTTCACTGGAAAGCATAATGTAAACTAGTAGATTATAGCAGATGAACAAAATATGCCACAAACTATGTGGTGGTATATAAAATTATATAAACTATGGACCCCAAAGGAGGGTTATTATGTAGCGTGTATAGAGAGCTCTAGAGAGTGTCGTGTATAAGACAAACCTATAAACATATATAAATACTTATCCAACTACCATTACATTTAAACACAGATTGCCACTAGTATCATAGTCTTCGGTCCTGTTGTCTCAGCCGCTGACAACAGAACGGTCAATACCTCTATTTTGGGGCAAACAATAGATGCTTAGATAAAGTATATAACTATTGCTTTAAGGTCTGCTTCATCTCTTAAGCTATACAACTTGGGGTTAAATGCGTATATGTATTGGAATATTTTAAGGAAATTCTCAGTATTATTGCTATACTTGTACGTGTGCCTTCCCAACATAATGAGGAGTAATAATATTCTGGAAAACATATCAACTAATGCTGTAAAACATATAAACGGGATATAACTAGTGTAAGACCACTAAACATTAAACAATCTTCACAAAACAGATCTTAAACTGTAAGTAATATTAGGCTGGGCTAGAAAACCTAGGTCTCACCAGTATATATATATATATATATATGGAACATGCAAGCATATACTAAGCAAGAATCTCAGGTTTATTACCTTCATACATTCCAATACTTTTGTGAATATACTGATTCTCAGAAGTGGCATTTATGGTGCTGTTTGAATGTGGACATGCTAAAGGAGCAAGTCTCTAAACCGGAACAAAGTTTAGCTTCATCCGATGCCAATTTTCATTTAGGGCATTATAGTAGGTAGAAATTCAACATTCTTGGTGAACATAAGAGGAATAGTATGGGCCAGACGAGCTAAACCGAACGGATCCAAATACTTCTCCAGACCAATCCAACATAGTGTTAGGTGCAGACTTTTAGCGGCATTCAGCGTTTGGGGTGCTATGGTATGTGTTATAATTTGGGTTGTCATGACACTGGATGTTGCTGTTTGGGTAGGAGCCTTGAAACACAATTCCCATGAGTGTTCTAGGGGGTCGTGAAGTCGAGTGTACTGTATGTTCACCTCCTCTTTATCAACACTCACCGGAGGGTTCTGGGATTGCCTAGTAGTGTATTTCTCACTTGTCATCAAAAAATTTTCCTCTGACTCATGGTTATGTTCTCTCAGCTCCCTTAAGTAACATGAGTGGGTAGAGCAGTCTGAGTTCAATAAACATGCTGTTATGTGAGTCACCACTTGTCGTATCTGCCTCTTTAGGTCTATCATGTGGTATTGGAGGAGATCAAGTATCTCTGCTTCTCAGGTCTCAAGTGTGCCCATGTTATCCAGTAAAGTCCGGGAATATCAGCGTTGTGGCCCAGGTTCCCTCCAGTGTATGATTAACACACTTAGGCCTAGATTTGGAGTTTGGCGGTAGAAGGGCTGTTAACGCTCCGCGGGCTTTTTTCTGGCCGCACCATAAAATTAACTCTGGTATCGAGAGTTCAAACAAATGCTGCGTTAGGCTCCAAAAAAGGAGCGTAGAGCATTTTTACCGCAAATGCAACTCTCGATACCAGAGTTGCTTACGGACGCGGCCAGCCTCAAAAACGTGCTCGTGCACGATTCTCCCATAGGAAACAATGGGGCTGTTTGAGCTGAAAAAAACCTAACACCTGCAAAAAAGCAGCGTTCAGCTCCTAACGCAGCCCCATTGTTTCCTATGGGGAAACACTTCCTATGTCTGCACCTAACACCCTAACATGTGCCCCGAGTCTAAACACCCCTACCCTTACACGTATTAACCCCTAATCTGCCGCCCCCGCTATCGCTGACCCCTGCATTATATTATTAACCCCTAATCTTCCGCTCCGTACACCGCCGCAACTTACATTATCCCTATGTACCCCTAATCTGCTGCCCCTAACACCGCCGACCCCTGTATTATATTTATTAACCACTAACCTGCCCCCCACAATGTCGCCGCCAGCTACTTACAATAATTAACCCCTAATCTGCCGACCGCAAAGCGCCGCCACCTACGTTATCCTTATGTACCCCTAATCTGCTGCCCCTAACACCGCCGACCCCTATATTATATTTATTAACCCCTAATCTGCCCCCCTCAACGTCGCCGACACCTGCCTACACTTATTAACCTCTAATCTGCCGAGCGGACCTGAGCGCTACTATAATAAAGTAATTAACCCCTAATCCGCCTCACTAACCCTATCATAAATAGTATTAACCCCTAATCTGCCCTCCCTAACATCGCCGACACCTAACTTCAATTATTAACCCCTAATCTGCCAATCAGATAGAGCTCGCATTCTATTGGCTGTTCCGATCAGCCAATAGAATGCAAGCTCAATCTGATTGGCTGATTGGATCAGCCAATAGGATTGAACTTGATTCTGATTGGCTGATTCCATCAGCCAATCAGAATTTTCCTACCTTAATTCCGATTGGCTGATAGAATCCTATCAGCCAATCGGAATTCAAGGGACGCCATCTTGGATGACGTCCCTTAAAGGAACCGTCATTCGTCGGGAGACAACGGAAGAAGAGGATGGATCCGCGTCGCCTGCTTCAACATGGACCCGCTCCGCACCGGATGCAAGAAGATCGAAGATGCCGCTTGGAGAAGATGTTTGCCGGTCCGGATGTCCTCTTCTTGCCGGATAGGAGGAAGACTTTGGAGCCTCTTCTGGACCTCTTCAGCCACCGGATGATGGATCGCCAACCCCCGCTTGGGTTGGATGAAGATTTTGGAGCCAGGACGGATCGGTGATACCTGGATGGTGAAGACAAGGTAGGAAGATCTTCAGGGGCTTAGTGTTAGGTTTATTTAAGGGGGGTTTCGGTTAGATTAGGGGTATGTGGGTGGTGGGTTGTAATGTTGGGGGGGGGGGGGGTATTGTATGTTTTTTTTTACAGGCAAAAGAGCTGATTTTCTTGGGGCATGCCCCGCAAAGGGCCCTGTTCAGGGCTGGTAAGGTAAAAGAGCTTTTAAATATTAATTTAGAATAGGGTAGGGCATTTTGTTATTTTGGGGGTCTTTGTTATTTTATTAGGGGGCTTAGAGTAGGTGTAATTAGTTTAAAATTGTTGTAATATTTTTCTTATGTTTGTAAATATTTTTTTATTTTTTGTAACTTAGTTCTTTTTTATTTTTTGTACTTTAGCTAGTTTATGTAATTGTAGTTATTTGTAGCAATTTTATTTAATTTATTTATTGATAGTGTAGTGTTAGGTTAATTGTAGGTAATTGTAGGTATTTTATTTAATTAATTTATTGATAGGGTAGTGTTAGGTTTAATTATAACTTAGGTTAGGATTTATTTTACAGGTAAATTTGTTATTATTTTAACTAGGTAACTATTAAATAGTTCTTAACTATTTAATAGCTATTGCACCTGGTTAAAATAATTACAAAGTTGCCTGTAAAATAAATATTAATCCTAAAATAGCTACAATGTAATTATAATTTATATTGTAGCTATATTAGGATTTATTTTACAGGTAAGTATTTAGCTTTAAATAGGAATAATTTATTTAATAAGAGTTAATTAATTTCATTAGATTAAAATTATATTTAACTTAGGGGGGTGTTAGTGTTAGGGTTAGACTTAGCTTTAGGGGTTAATACATTTATTAGAATAGCGGTGAGCTCCGGTCGGCAGATTAGGGGTTAATAATTGAAGTTAGGTGTCGGCGATGTTAGGGAGGGCAGATTAGGGGTTAATACTATTTATGATAGGGTTAGTGAGGCGGGTTAGGGGTTAATAACTTTATTATAGTAGCGGTGCGGTCCGCTCGGCAGATTAGGGGTTAATAAGTGTAGGCAGGTGTCGGCGACGTTGAGGGGGCAGATTAGGGGTTAATAAATATAATATAGGGGTCGGCGGTGTTAGGGGCAGCAGATTAGGGGTACATAAGGATAACGTAGGTGGCGGCGCTTTGCGGTCGGCAGATTAGGGGTTAATTATTGTAAGTAGCTGGCGGCGACGTTGTGGGGGGCAGATTAGGGGTTAATAAATGTAATATAGGGGTCGGCGGGGTTAGGGGCAGCAGATTAGGGGTACATAAGTGTAACGTAGGTGGCGGTCGGCAGATTAGGGGTTAAAAAAATTTAATCGAGTGGCGGCGATGTGGGGGGACCTCGGTTTAGGGGTACATAGGTAGTTTATGGGTGTTAGTGTACTTTAGAGTACAGTAGTTAAGAGCTTTATGAACCGGCGTTAGCCCAGAAAGCTCTTAACTCCTGCTTTTTTCAGGCGGCTGGAGTTTTGTCGTTAGAGCTCTAACGCTCACTTCAGAAACGACTCTAAATACCAGCGTTAGAAAGATCCCATTGAAAAGATAGGATACGCAATTGACGTAAGGGGATCTGCGGTATGGAAAAGTCGCGGCTGAAAAGTGAGCGTTAGACCCTTTAATCACTGACTCCAAATACCGGCGGTAGCCTAAAACCAGCGTTAGGAGCCTCTAACGCTGGTTTTCACGGCTAACGCCAAACTCTAAATCTAGCCGTTAGATAGGTGAGACACCACTTTCCTAGTGCAATCTATATAGCCAGCGCTGGAATATAGGTGCAGCCTAAGCGGTGTAAGCCAGGATGATTTGCGGGCTCCTCTCTACTCTTTAAGCTTACTCATTGCTAGATGTCAGCCATGTATCAGCTGTCAAAAGTAAGTATTCCAGTTCTATGTGCAAGGTAATCTGTGGTTCCACTCGCTCGTTAATAAATCACCTTGTGGGTCATAATATGGCCGCTCTTGGGGTTCTTTACATAGATTGCCGATGTAGATATGTAATTTCTTCGTTGTCAAATGCCGGTCTGAGGTTAAAACTTGTTGGTAGTTAGCGATGAAGCTAATTGTACTGCAGATTTCAGCGGTCTAATAGTCAAGTTTTTGTAGGTTTTATTCACGGCGCTATGGTGTTGTGCGACCGCTCGGTATCTGAGCTTGCTCCGCCCCCGTATATACATGTTTAATATACCCACATCTCCACAGCTGTATTATTCATGTCCTATTTTCACTATAGTATTATCCGCCATAGCCCCCATCACCATACAAACCCCGTACACTATTAATTCCTAAACCACCACAACCCCCATTGCAATATAAACACCCTACACTATTAACCTCTATACTGCCACAACAACATCACAATAAACCCTCTAAACTATTAACCTCATATCAGCCACAACACCCATCACAATAAACCCTCTACACTAATAACCCTTAAACCTCCACAGCCCCATAACAATAAGCCGCCTAAATTAAAAAGAACATTATACAGTTTAAAAAGTCGCTAAAAAAAGCCCACTAAAACCCCTTTCCTAAAACTAAAGTAACCTAAAAAATAAAAAAGCCCCCCTAAAAAAACTCTATACTAAAGCAGTACAATAATAAACATCATCACACACAGAATACAGAATAAAATAAATAGACGTTAATTATTCTTCATTTTCATTATAATAGTTACATTGTTTTTCATACCAACTGCAGCATTCAAATTAAAAGTAGATATTATTTTTATGTTTTCTATTCTGTGTTTTTAAAGTACCCCTCTTCTGAAACTAAAGTAACCTAAAAAATAACCCCCTCCTAAAAACTGCTATCTTAAAACTAAAATTAAAAAAAAAAAAACCTGATGCTAAAACTAAAGCCCTTAAAAAAAACAACTAAACCCCAAGTTTTTATTACTCATCATCCAAAGTGTATACAAGTGTATTTATTTTTATATGTTTATATATCTCAGTAAATATATCTATACACATATAAATACATATGTATACACACACATATATATATATACATACATCTCTGATGAAGCGCATGTGAGCATGTGGGAAACGCGTCGCGTCAGATCCAGCCCTGCACACTGTGACTGTGTATCTCACTAAACTGTTCATTAAACTAACCACTTTGGAAAACAGAGCCTGCAGTTCCTCGTTTTTCTTTCTTCCAATAATATATATATATATATATATATATATATATATATATATATATATATATATATATATATATATATATATATATATATATATATATATATATATATATATATATATATATATATATATATAGAAAGGAATAGAATAAGCGCTAAAGGGACCTGTTAGTGAAAATCACTATTTGATTTAAAAAAAAAAAAAAAATAGGATTGCTTTTATAAGCAAAGAGGATATCCTGTTAGAGGATTTTTTGTCTTATCCAATTTGAGAGTGTCGGAGTGGCTGCAATCACTTTTTTTGAAAGCAGCAGCACCAATGTGCTGAGTCCTTGTGCTTAAAAGTCAAAGTTTATTGGTATGTTTAAAAGCAAGAGACAAGAGTGCAAAATATATAGGGATACATACAATAAACTATATATATATATATTTAAAAATATGTATATATGTATCTCTATGTTAAAGCCTTTTGCAGTCCTTGACCTGAGACCTCATATTTTTGAGCCCTTATAACTTTTTATGCATAATTTTTTTTTAAATCATTTTTATCAGACAGTGTTGTTATGATTGTAACTGTACCATTACATTTATTTTTGATGTTTTTTTCCCCACTTTTTAGTCGAGCATAACAGTAAACCAGAGCTCAAAAGTCACGGTAACCCAACACATGTTATATTCCATTGCCCTCTACCGAAAGCGTTTACTTTCACCCTGTAATAAGCTTGCTACTTCTGATGTGCGCAAAGAGCCACAATAAACCCCTTTTCGCTAGTGCGCAACAGTTAGCCTGCCACTTGTAATCTAGCCCATTTTTGGCGAAGCACTCAGGAAGCACTCAAATGTGTATCTAAATATTCTCATATTAAAAGAATGTATATACTGTTATGAGAACCTCATCCTTTAGGCTAGCAGCAATTAGTATTTTTTACCTGAAAATAGGGCTTGGCTATGTTAGAGAAAGGGTGGGAAAATTAATAAGGCAGAAGGAAAATGAAGCTATGTGAAAGACAATGCAGAAACAGACCTATTGGGGTATGGACTACACAATTACAAAACCCTTTTTACCATTTAATTTATTACTAAACATACAGTATGTGCTAAAGTTAAATTAATGAGAGACATTGACAACATACAATTAAATCATAAAACCTGAAACATGACTTTGATAACAAATTATTGGTTTTGCAGGATCTACAGCTTCAGTAACTGGATTTTCCTCAGTTGCCATGAAGGAAGGAAACTCAGATGTAATTGAAGTACGTCTAGCAGACACCACAGGAAATCTGGAGGTTCTCCTGAATGAAGAGGTGCTCAGCCTTGTGCGTAGTTGGATGGACCTAAAAGGTAAGATCATCATGAATGAATCAGTGACAGGTGTAGGTAATTAGGTGAATAAATGAAAAAACCAAGCGGTGCTTACGAGCCTCGCTGTTCCGTGATTAGCGTGTCTTCAGTGTGTGCACAATGTCACGCCCCCTAAAGCACTATCAATCAAACTCCAGGAGCCAAGGAGAAAGTGTCTCCGCCCAAGACACTAGTTTCAGCAAAAAGCCATGTATAAGAAACAGAGTATCTGGCTGCACTGAGTATGAACGAAAAAATCCTCCAGAGAATAGATAAAAAAAATCAACGTGTTTATTGGTAACGTGCACATAAAACCAAACAAAAATATAGTAATGAAAGTTACACTAAACTGATCACTCCAGTATAGAGATGATCAGAAGGACAACAACAAACAGCATACGCGTTTCATGCGGGACTACCGCACTTGATCACTTCTACAAAATCTAGTTTGTCAAATGCCCTTATAAAGCCTGAGGTTAATTGAAAACACATTATGCAAAATTAACCCTGTACTGGCTAGAAAGAAAGACACACATGACACAGAATATAAAGGCAGCTAATAAGCTAATAGCAAAAAATATTAAAATAATACATGTATAAAAAGAGTTTCAATGTCCAATCTAATAAAGGATACATAAACAGGCTAAAAGAAATATAACAATGTTCTAATTGCAATTTTAAATATGAATATCACCAACCCTCATGGAAACAAACATGTATATACATAATTATTTTACATTAGACAAATAAATTAAGATCAGCCTCTATATTCAAACCATCAGGTGACCTGGTATTTAGGAATAAAATCCGTTTTACCTCTTTTTTGCATAAATAAATGATACATGATCAATTGTTTGAAAAGACGCTAGCTATGAATCACCACCATGCTCATATTTAAAATGTGATGCCACAGAGGTGAACACATCAGAGTCATCAATGTCCCTGATATGTTCAAGTGCCCTGTCCTTTAGGGCCCTCTTGGTTTTGCCTATATATTGTATTTGGCACCCCCTTCAAGTCAGGAGGTATATAACATGTGTGGATCTGCAATTGAGTGTATACTTGATTTTATATTCTCTATCAGTAACATATGATCTAAATGTATCTCCCTCACAAGTTTTGCAAACCCTTGCTCTACACTTATAAAAACCTAATCTGCTTTTAAGCCATGTAGTGACCTTTTTTCGGGTAGACAAGAAGGAGCTACATAGTTACCAATTATTTTGGCCTTTCTTGGTACACATTTTACTCCTGTAGAAATAACCTGAGTAAGAACAGGATCCATGTTCAATATGGGCAGGCAATTCATTTTTAATTTTCAATTTTGGCTAATATGATTGCTGTCTAAAATTACATGCGCGTTTCCAATCATTTAAGAAACATTTTGGGTTGCATGCCCCCTTTAGAAAAGTAAAACAGAAGAGATCTACAATAAATTGGGGAGTCCCTGATATTCGAAACCTCTCAGCTCATGTGAGGTACTCTAAAATGATCCTTGAGCACTGTAAGATCCTTTGTAATATATTCAAAAGATTTTGCTTTGCTTTTATATATACAGCCATGCCCAAAAATATTGGCACCCCTGCATTTCTGTCAGATAATGCACCACTTGCCCAGAAAATAGTTTCAATTACAAATGTTTAGGCATTTTCTTGTTTATTTCTTTTGTTTGTATTGGTATGACACAAAAAAAGCCAAATCTGACACATTCCACGCAAAACTCCAAAATAACATAATTTATGCTTACCTGATAAATTCCTTTCTTCTGTAGTGTGATCAGTCCACGGGTCATCATTACTTCTGGGATATTAACTGCTCCCCTACAGGAAGTGCAAGAGGATTCACCCAGCAGAGCTGCATATAGCTCCTCCCCTCTACGTCACTCCCAGTCATTCGACCAAGGACCAACGAGAAAGGAAAAGCCAAGGGTGAAGTGGTGACTGGAGTATAAATTAAAAAATATTTACCTGCCTTAAAAACAGGGCGGGCCGTGGACTGATCACACTACAGAAGAAAGGAATTTATCAGGTAAGCATAAATTATGTTTTCTTCTGTTAAGTGTGATCAGTCCACGGGTCATCATTACTTCTGGGATACCAATACCAAAGCAAAAGTACACGGATGACGGGAGGGATAGGCAGGCTCTTTATACAGAAGGAACCACTGCCTGAAGAACCTTTCTCCCAAAAATAGCCTCCGATGAAGCAAAAGTGTCAAATTTGTAAAATTTGGAAAAAGTATGAAGCGAAGACCAAGTTGCAGCCTTGCAAATCTGTTCAACAGAGGCCTCATTCTTGAAGGCCCAAGTGGAAGCCACAGCTCTAGTAGAATGAGCTGTAATTCTTTCAGGGGGCTGCTGTCCAGCAGTCTCATAAGCTAAACGAATTATGCTACGAAGCCAAAAAGAAAGAGAGGTAGCGGAAGCTTTTTGACCTCTCCTCTGCCCAGAGTAAATGACAAACAGAGAAGACGTTTGTCGGAATTCCTTAGTTGCCTGCAAGTAAAATTTTAGAGCCCGGACTACATCCAGGTTGTGCAGTAGACGTTCCTTCTTTGAAGAAGGATTTGGGCATAAAGAAGGAACAACAATCTCTTGATTGATATTCCTGTTAGTAACTACCTTAGGTAAGAACCCAGGTTTAGTACGCAGGACTACCTTATCCGAATGAAAAATCAAATAAGGAGAATCACAATGTAAGGCTGATAATTCAGAGACTCTTCGAGCCGAGGAAATAGCCATTAAAAATAGAACTTTCCAAGATAACAACTTTATATCAATGGAATGAAGGGGTTCAAACGAAACGCCCTGTAAAACATTAAGAACAAGGTTTAAACTCCATGGTGGAGCAACAGTTTTAAACACAGGCTTAATCCTGGCCAAAGCCTGACAAAAAGCCTGGACGTCAGGAACTTCTGACAGACGTTTGTGTAACAGAATGGACAGAGCTGAGATCTGTCCCTTTAATGAACTAGCAGATAAACCCTTTTCTAAACCTTCTTGTAGAAAAGACAATATCCTAAGAATCCTAACCTTACTCCAAGAGTAACCTTTGGATTCACACCAATGTAGGTATTTACGCCATATCTTATGGTAAATCTTTCTGGTAACAGGTTTCCTAGTCTGTATTAAGGTACTAATAACTGACTCAGAAAACCCACGTCTTGATAAAATTAAGCGTTCAATTTCCAAGCAGTCAGCTTCAGAGAAGTTAGATTTTGATGTTTGAAGGGACCCTGTATCAGAAGGTCCTGTTTCAGAGGTAGAGACCAAGGCGGACAGGATGACATGTCCACCAGGTCTGCATACCAAGTCCTGCGTGGCCACGCAGGTGCTATTAGAATCACTGATGCTCTCTCTTGTTTGATTCTGGCTATCAATCGAGGAAGCAACGGGAAGGGTGGAAACACGTAAGCCATCCTGAAGTCCCAAGGTGCTGTCAGAGCATCTATCAGGACTGCTCCTGGATCCCTGGATCTGGACCCGTAACGAGGAAGCTTGGCTTTCTGTCGAGACACCATGAGATCTATCTCTGGTTTGCCCCAACGTCGAAGTATTTGGGCAAAGACCTCCGGATGAAGTTCCCACTCCCCCGGATGAAAAGTCTGACGACTTAAGAAATCCGCCTCCCAGTTCTCCACTCCCGGGATGTGGATTGCTGACAGGTGGCAAGAGTGAGACTCTGCCCAGCGAATTATCTTTGATACTTCCATCATAGCTAGGGAGCTTCTTGTCCCTCCCTGATGGTTGATGTAAGCTACAGTCGTGATGTTGTCCGACTGAAACCTGATGAACCCCCGAGTTGTCAACTGGGGCCAAGCCAGGAGGGCATTGAGAACTGCTCTCAATTCCAGAATGTTTATTGGCAGGAGACTCTCCTCCTGACTCCATAGTCCCTGAGCCTTCAGGGAATTCCAGACGGCACCCCAACCTAGAAGGCTGGCGTCTGTTGTTACAATTGTCCAGTCTGGTCTGCTGAATGGCATCCCCCTGGACAGGTGTGGCCGAGAAAGCCACCATAGAAGAGAATTTCTGGTCTCTTGATCCAGATTCAGAGAAGGGGATAAGTCTGAGTAATCCCCATTCCACTGACCTAGCATGCACAGTTGCAGTGGTCTGAGGTGTAAGCGTGCAAAAGGTACTATGTCCATTGCCGCTACCATTAAGCCGATTACCTCCATACATTGAGCCACTGACGGGTGTTGAATGGAATGAAGAGTGCGGCAAGCACTTTGAAGTCTTGATAGCCTGTCCTCTGTCAGGTAAATCTTCATTTCTACAGAATCTATAAGAGTCCCCAGGAAGGGAACTCTTGTGAGTGGAACGAGTGAACTTTTCTTTTCGTTCACCTTCCATCAATGTGACCTTAGAAATGCCAGCACTAACTCTGTATGAGATTTGGCAGTTTGAAAGCTTGAAGCTTGTATCAGAATGTCGTCTAGGTATGGAGCTACCGAGATTCCCCGCTGTCTTAGTACCGCCAGAAGAGCACCCAGAACCTTTGTGAAGATTCTTGGCGCTGTAGCCAATCCGAATGGAAGAGCCACAAACTGGTAATGCCTGTCTAGGAAGGCAAACCTTAGGTACCGGTAATGATCTTTGTGAATCGGTATGTGCAGGTAAGCATCTTTTAAATCTACAGTGGTCATGTACTGACCCTCTTGGATCATAGGTAAAATTGTCCGAATAGTCTCCATCTTGAACGATGGAACTCTTAGGAATTTGTTTAGGATCTTTAAGTCCAGGATTGGTCTGAAAGTTCCCTCTTTTTTGGGAACCACAAACAGATTTGAGTAAAACCCCTGTCCCTGTTCCGATCGTGGAACTGGATGGATTACTCCCATTAACAAGAGCTCTTGTACGCAGCGTAGAAAAGCCTCTTTCTTTGTCTGGATTGTTGACAATCTTGACAGATGAAATCTCTCTCTTGGAGGAGAGTATTTGAAGTCCAGAAGGTATCCCTGAGATATTATCTCTAGCGCCCAGGGATCCTGAACATCTCTTGCCCAAGCCTGGGCGAAGAGAGAAAGTCTGCCCCCCACTAGATCCGATCCCGGATCGGGGGCCCTCAATTCATGCTGTTTTGGGGGCAGCAGCAGGTTTCCTAGTCTGCTTGCCCTTGTTCCAGGACTGGTTAGGTTTCCAGCCTTGTCTGTAGCGAGCAACAGCTCCTTCCTGTTTTGGTGCAGAGGAAGTTGATGCTGCTCCTGCTTTGAAATTACGAAAGGAACGAAAACTAGACTGTCTAGTCTTGGCTTTGGCTTTGTCCTGAGGCAGGGCATGGCCTTTACCTCCTGTAATGTCAGCGATAATCTCTTTCAACCCGGGCCCGAATAAGGTCTGCCCTTTGAAAGGTATATTAAGCAATTTAGACTTAGAAGTAACATCAGCTGACCAGGATTTTAGCCACAGCGCCCTGCGTGCCTGAATGGCGAATCCTGAATTCTTCGCCGTAAGTTTAGTAAGATGTACTACGGCCTCCGAAATGAATGAATTAGCTAGTTTAAGGACTCTAAGCCTGTCCGTAATGTCGTCCAGAGTAGCTGAACCAATGTTCTCTTCCAGAGACTCAATCCAGAATGCCGCTGCAGCCGTGATCGGCGCAATGCATGCAAGGGGTTGCAATATAAAACCTTGTTGAACAAACATTTTCTTAAGGTAACCCTCTAACTTTTTATCCATTGGATCTGAAAAAGCACAGCTATCCTCCACCGGGATAGTGGTACGCTTAGCTAAAGTAGAAACTGCTCCCTCCACCTTAGGGACCGTTTGCCATAAGTCCCTTGTGGTGGCGTCTATTGGAAACATTTTTCTAAATATCGGAGGGGGTGAGAACGGCACACCGGGTCTATCCCACTCCTTAGTAACAATTTCAGTAAGTCTCTTAGGTATAGGAAAAACCTCAGTACTCGTCGGTACCGCAAAATATTTATCCAACCTACACATTTTCTCTGGTATTGCAACTGTGTTACAATCATTCAGAGCCGCTAACACCTCCCCTAGTAATACACGGAGGTTTTCCAGTTTAAATTTAAAATTTGAAATATCTGAATCCAGTCTGTTTGGATCAGAACCGTCACCCACAGAATGAAGTTCTCCGTCCTCATGTTCTGCCACCTGTGACGCAGTGTCTGACATGGCCCTAATATTATCAGCGCACTCTGTTCTCACCCCAGAGTGATCACGCTTACCTTTTAGTTCTGGTAATTTAGCCAAAACTTCAGTCATAACAGTAGCCATATCCTGTAATGTGATTTGTAATGGCCGCCCAGCTGTACTCGGCGCTACAATATCACGCACCTCCCTCTGAGCGGGAGATGTAGGTACTGACACGTGAGGCGAGTTAGTCGGCATAACTCTCCCCTCGTTGTTTGGTGAAATTTGTTCAATTTGTACAGATTGATTTTTATTTAAAGTAGCATCAATACAGTTAGTACATAAATTTCTATTGGGCTCCACTTTGGCATTGCAACAAATGACACAGGTATCATCTTCTGAATCAGACATGTTTAACACACTAGCAAATAAACTTGCAACTTGGAAATACAATTCAAATAGAATAATATTAAAACGTACTGTGCCTTTAAGAAGCACAGAAGATCTATGACAGTTAAAAATTAATAAATTGAAACAGTTATAGCCTCAATCCTTGTAAACAACACAACTTTAGCAAAGGTTTAATCCCATTAGCAAAGATAACAATTTCTGAAAGCAGGAAACAAATTACAGAATAAAAGTTTTTATTTCAGTCAAACTATAATTCTCACAGCTCTGCTGAGAGAAATTACCTCCCTCAAAATAAGTTTTGAAGACCCCTGAGCTCTGTAGAGATGAACCAGATCATGCAGGGAATACAATGAGTTGCTGACTGAAATATTTGATGCATAGTAAAAGCGCCCCTCCCCCACACACACAGCAGTGAGGGAGAACAGAAACTGACAGAAAAAACAGATTTAAGCAACTGCCAAGTGGAAAAATGGTGCCCAAACATTTATTCACTCAGTACCTCAGCAAATGAAAACGATTTTACATTCCAGCAAAAACGTTAAACATAATCTCTAGTTATTAAACAGCTTTATGTCTTTCTTACAGTGTAATTCTAGTGAAGTACCATTCTCCCAGAATACTGAAGTGTAAAGTATACATACATGACATTATATCGGTATGGCAGGATTTTCTCATCAATTCCATTGTCAGAAAATAAAAACTGCTACATACCTCTATGCAGATTCATCTGCCCGCTGTCCCCTGATCTGAAGTTTACCTCACTCCTCAGATGGCCGAGAACAGCAATATGATCTTAACTACTCCGGCTAAAATCATAGCAAAACTCTGGTAGATTCTTCCTCAAACTCTGCCAGAGAGGTAATAACACACTCCGGTGCTATTTTAAAATAACAAACTTTTGATTGAAGATATAAAACTAAGTATAATCACCATAGTCCTCTCACATGACCTATCTAGTTGCTGGGTGCAAGAGAATGACTGGGAGTGACGTAGAGGGGAGGAGCTATATGCAGCTCTGCTGGGTGAATCCTCTTGCACTTCCTGTAGGGGAGCAGTTAATATCCCAGAAGTAATGATGACCCGTGGACTGATCACACTTAACAGAAGAAAGACTGGACAAAATTATTGGCACCCTCAATTTAATATTTGGTAACATACCCCTTGGAGAAAATAACTGAAATCAAGTACTTCCTGTAACCATCAATGAGTTTCTTACACCTCTCTACTGGAATTTTGGACCACTCTTCTTTTGCCAACTGCTCCAGGTCTATCAGATTGGAAGGGTTCCTTTTCCAAACTTCTGTTTTGAGATCTCTCCTCAGGTACTCTATGGGATTGAGATCTGGACTCATTGCAGGCCAGTTCAGTACTCTCCAACACTTTGTCTTAAACCATTTCTGGGTGCTTTTTGACTTATGCTTTGGGTCATTATACTACTGTAAGACCCATGGCGTCTGACGGAGACCCAACTTTCTGACACTGTGACTGGGCCCTACATTGCAACACAGAGTTCTTTGGCAGTCTTAAGATTTTATAATGCCATGAACACAGTCAAGACATCCTGTGCCTGAAGCAGCAAAGCAACCCCAAAACATCAGTGAACCTCCACTATGCTTGACTGTAGGGACTGTATTCTTTTCTTTAAAAGCCTCATTTCTTTTTCTGAAAACAGTAGAATGATGGGCTTTACCAAAAAGCTGTAATTTTGTTTCATCTGTCCACAGCACATTCTCCCAAAAGGATTTTGGCTTCCTCAGGTATGTTTTGGCAAACTCCAATCTGGCTTTTTTATGTTTCTGTGTCAGCAGTGGGGTCCTCTTGGGTCTTCTTCCATAGCGTCCCTTTTCATTCAGATGGCAACGTATAGTGCAGGTCGACACTTTTGTACCCTGTGCCTGAAGGTCAGCTTGAATTTGTCTGGAAGTTGATCAAGGTTCTTTATCCACCATTCGAACAATCCTTCGTTGCAATCTTTGATCAATTTTTCTCTTTCGTCCATGTCCAGGGAGATTAGCTACAGCCATGGGCTGTAAACTTCTTGACAATGTTGTGCACAGTGGACACAGGAACATTAAGATTTTTGAAGATGGATTTCTGGAGATTGTCCATGCTTTTCCTCAATTTTTGTTCTCAAATCCTCAGACAATTCTTCTCTGCTTATTATTTTCTCTATGCTCAGTGTTGCACACAAAGACACACAACAGAAAGGTTGAGTCAATTTTTCATCATTTTAACTGGTTGCCGGTGTGATTTATATATTGTCAGCACCTGTTAATTGATACAGGTGAGTTTGATTACAAATTACAGGAACATCACAAACTTGAAATGGAATTATTTCTTACAATTTTGAGAAGGTGCCAATAATTTTATCCAGTCTATTTTTGAAATTTTGGAATGTGTCAGATTTGGCTTTTTTTCTCCACTTTTTTGTGTCATACCAATATAAACAAAAGAAATAAACATGAGAATGCCTAAACATTTTTAATTGCAACAATTTTCTAAGTGGCGCATTATCTGACAGAAATGCAGGGGTGCCAATATTTTGGCCATGACTGTATATATATATATATATATATATATATATATACACACACTCACTGCCCATTTTATTAGGTACACCTGTTCAATTGCTAGGTAACACAAATTGCTAATCAGCCAATCACATGGCAGCAACTCGAGGCATTTAGGCATCTAGACGTGGTGAAGACGACTTGCTGAAGTTCAAACCAAGCATCAGAATGGGGAGGAAAGGGGATTTAAGTAAACGTGGCATGGTTGTTGGTGCCAGATCGGATGGTCTGAGTATTTAAAAAACTGCTGATCTTATGGGATTTTCATCCACAACCATCTCTAGGGTTTACAGAGAATGGTTCGAAAAAGAGAAAATTCAGTGAGCGGCAGGTGTGTGGACGAAAATGCCTTGTTGATGTCAGAGGTCAGAGGAGAATGGGTAACTCAAATAACCACTCGTTACAACCAAGGTATGCAGAATACCATCTCTGAACTCACAACACATTGAACCTTGAAGCAGATAGACTACAGCAGCAAACCACACCGGGTGCCACTCCTGTCAGCCAAGAACAGGAAACTGAGGCTACAATTCGCACAGGCTGACCAAAATTGGACAATAGAAGATTGGAAAAACGTTGCCTGGTCTGATGAGTCTTGATTTCAGCTGCGACATTCAGATGGTAGCGTCAGAATTTGGAGTAAACAACATGAAAGCATGGATCCTTCCTGCCTTGTATCAACGGTTCAGGCTAATGGTGGCGATGTAATGGGGGATATTTTCTTGGCACACTTTGGGCCCATTGGTATCAATTGAGCATCATTTAAATGCCACTGCCTACCTGAGTAATGTTGCTGACAATGTCCATCCTTCCCTTTACACAAAGACCGCTGCTCCATAACCCTGTCCGCCTGCTCAGAGCTGGAATTCAACCCGATCGAGTACGATTGGGTTGAGTGACACCCCCTGCTGGCAGCCCATTGGCCGCAAGTCTGCAGGGGGCGGCATTGCACTAGCAGCTCTTGTGAGCTGCTGGTGCAATGCTGAATACGGAGAGCTTATTGCTCTCCGCATTAAGTGATGTCTGTCGGACCTGATCCGCAATGTTGGATCAGGTCTGACATTGCGCATCAGGTCTGACATACATCGCTTAATGCGGAGAGCAATACGCTGTCCATATTCAGCATTGCACCAGCAGCTCTTGTGAGCTGCTGGTGCAATGCTGAATACGGTGAGCGTATTGCTCTCCGCATTAAGCAATGTCTGTCGGACCTGATCCACAATGTCGGATCAGGTCCGATAGACATTTGTTAAATAGGCCTCAATGAGTTCACTGTACTCCAATGGCCTCCACAGTCACCAGATCTCAATCCAATAGAGCACCTTTGGGATGTGGTGGAATGGGAGATTTGCATCATGGATGTGCAGCCGTCAAATCTGCAGAAACTGCGTGATGCTATCATGTCAGTATGGACCAAAATCTCTGAGGAATGTTTCCAACACCTTGTTGGATCTATGCCACAAAGAATTAAGGCAATTATAAAGGCAAAAGGGGGTCCAACCCGGTAATAGCAAGGTGTACCTAATAAAGTGGCCGTAGAGGTGTATATATATATATATATATATATATATATATATAATATTTTTCCTTTAATATTTGCCCTTGTCTAAGCCTTATTAAAATGTCCCTATTTTAGTAACTGAAGAACTCCTTTGATATTAGCCAGAGCAACTGCAAGGACATGCAGTTTGCAAGGACTGATGGTAATGCTTATATTTAGGACTTTTTCTATCTCCTTTCCACATTTCATTACCTTTTTTTCCAGCTCATTTTGTATGTGTATGAATGTATGTGATTGTGTTTGTGTATGTATGAATGAGTATTTATGTGTTTGTATTTGTGTTTGTGTATGTATGAGTATATTTGTGTATATATGTACAAGTGTAGGTATGTATGTATGAGTGTGTGTGTATGTGTTTTTGTATGCATGAGTATGTGTGTGTATGTATGTATGTGTATATGCTTATGGGTGTGTTTGTATGTATGTATAAGTTTGCCTGTATGGGGCATATTTATCAATGTGCGAGCGGACATGATACAAAGTAGCATATCATGTCCGCCGCACATCGATAAATACCGACAGCATACTCTGTCGGCATTTATCATTGCACCAGCAGTTC
The DNA here is from genome assembly GCF_027579735.1 of Bombina bombina. Taxonomy (NCBI): domain Eukaryota; kingdom Metazoa; phylum Chordata; class Amphibia; order Anura; family Bombinatoridae; genus Bombina; species Bombina bombina. The sequence goes on along the minus strand of NC_069500.1, from coordinate 323,176,486 downwards.
TTGTGAACTGATTGTGCAATGCCGCCCCCTGCAGATTTGCGGCCGCTAGCAGGGGGTGTCAATCAACCCAATCGTATTTGATCAGCTTGATTTCTGTCCGCAGCCTCAGAGGAGGCGTACCGCTGCTTCATAACTTCTCTTTCCGGCGAGCCTGAAGGCTCGCTGGAATCAAGGGGCATCAAGCTCCATAGGGAGCTTGATAAATATTCCATTATGTCTGACTAGGTGTGTGAGTGTGTATGATCATGTTTGTGTATGGTATGTATATATGTATGTATGAGTGTGTTTGTATGTACATATAAGCTTGCTTGTATGTCTGAGTAGGTGTGTGAGTGTGTATGAGCATGTTTGTGTATGATATGGTATGTATATATGTATGTATGAGTGTGTTTGTATGTATATATAAGTTTGCTTGTATGTCTGAGTAGGTGTGTGAGTGAGCATGTTTGTGTATGATATGGTATGTATATATGTATGTATGAGTGTGTTTGTATGTACACAGGGCCGCCATCAGGGCGTGACAGGGGTGACTCCTGTCAGGGGCCCAATGAGCCAGTACTAAAAAAAAAAAAAAAAAAAAAAAAATTTTTTTTTTTTTTTTTTTACATTTTTGCAGCCACCAGTGGGTACTACAGCAGAACTAAAAAAAAAAAAAAAAAAAAAAAAAAAAATTTTTTTTTTTTTTTTTTTAAATTTTTGCAGCCACCAGTGGGTACTACAGCAGAGTGCTAATTGATCATGGGAAATGTTATTACAAGTAGTAAAGTATTAGCATTTGAGAGGATTTCTTAGTGTGCACTAAACCAGTATGCTCAGTGTGAGACAGACTTGGCACTTTGTACAGTGTGTGCCTGAGTCAGATCACTTTCATTTGAAGAGGAGGTGGACTTACTTAGCAAATGTTTTTTATTTCTTTGTGCAATTTTGGATTGTAACTTCAGTGTGGTAGTAGTTGTATGGTGGGGCCAGGGGTCCATAAAAACATTTTTTTTTAGCAGCAGTTTATTTATGATTATTTGACAATGCTGTAGAAATTCTATATTTAAAAGCATGCAGAAATGTTTCCTCCTCAATACACAAATGGTAGATGCCCTTTTGGCAGATATGCATTTTATATATGTATATATATATATATATATATATATATATATATATATATATATATATATATATATATATATATATATATATTACATTCCAGTTTACTGCCCCTTATGCAAGGACTTTCCAGATGCAAGGAGGTATTTTATCTAAGATTTTTACATCTGCATAAAATTTTATACTCTCAGACTAAGATTGCTCAGTGTTTGAAATGAGACAGCTTAACTTAAAACTGTTCAGTTTACACTACAGCTGACTTAGTTTTGAAATACATACCAACAAGCCTAAATCCTGCATTTAACCAGATCTAATGGTATAAGTACCACAGCTTATGGTCCCACCAAGACCATATAGAGTACAGCATTTTCAAAATCTATAAGTACAGCTGACAGATGGGAAAATTTGTACACTATATTTGAAGTGGTGCTCTTGGTTGGGGAAAATGGGAAAAAAACAAACAAACATATGTCAACCTTTTAAAGGTACTTTTCTTCATCTAGCCATCTACCCAGCTCATTAATGTACAATTTTGAATTCACAGAATTATTTTTGTTTGCACATTTACAAATATGATTCTTTAAAAAGTGATCTCTTAATTTCTGCATTTTTTATCATGCAAGTCACACACTGTTGATTTAGGGGATGCAAGGTGCATAAATGTTTCCTCCTGTGAGTGTTTCTGTGGGTGTATGTGTTTATGTCTTTGTGCTTTGGTTTGTGTCTCTATGTGTATGTATTTTTATCTGTGGGTCTCTCTGTGAGGGTGGGTGTGTATGACTTTGTGCATTTTCTGTGGATGTCTGTGAGGTTGTGTGCATATGTCTTTGAGCTTTTTCTATGGGTGTTTCTGTGAGGTTGTTTGTGTGTATGTATGTATGTATGTGTTTTCTGTGGATGTCTCAGTGAGGGTGTGTGTATGTATGTCTTTCTGTGTTTTTCATGTGGTTGTCTCTCTGTGTGTGTGCATATGTCTTTGTGTGTTTTCTGAGGCTGTCTCTGTCAGTGTTTCCTTGGGTGTATGTGCAAGTTTGAGTTTGTGTGTGTGTGTCCATTGTCTGTTCCTTTTTAGGACATGTTGACCTTACTACTGATTATTCACATCTTTCTACAGACTTTGAGACTAACAAGACCTTTCCGGAAGTAACCAATCCACCATTTAACCTTTATATTATTATTTAGGCAGTTCAGGGCCCTTCCTTTCAGCCACTGCATGCTGTTGTCGAAATTTAGTTGTCATCTTCCTTTACAAAAAGATAATCAGAACTCCATATTTTATTTTCTAAATCTCCTTTTTTTACAAAACTGTAGTTTACCTCATTACTTGTCAGGTCAATGTAAACAAGTGCTAAGTGTCTGTTTGGGTTTCTGTGTCTGAGTGTGTTTGTGTGTTTCTTTGCGTGTCTGCTAGAGAGTCTATATGGGAATCCTTATGTGAGTGTGTGTTTGTGTGTTTCAGTGTATGAGTGTGTCTGTGTGTGTTTGTGTATGTTACTACCTTTACAACATTTCCAAGTTTAAATAGACAATTAAGAATAAAGTGCATATACATTTTAGTCACTTGGTCAAAAATTGCACATGTCAAAGGAGGGGGGGGGCCCTGATCAATGGTTGAGTCAGGGGCCCCAAAATTTCTAGTGGCGGCCCTGTATGTACATATAAGTTTGCTTGTATGTCTGAGTAGGTGTGTGAGTGAGCATGTTTGTGTATGATATGGTATGTATATATATATATATATATATATATATATATATATATATATATATATATATATGTATGTATGAGTGTGTTTGTATGTACATATAAGTTTGCTTGTATGTCTGACTAGGTGTGTGAGCATGTTTGTGTATGATATGGTATGTATATATGTATGTATAAGTGTGTTTGTATGTATATATAAGTTTGCTTGTATGTCTGACTAGGTGTGTGAGTGAGCATGTTTGTGTATGATATGGTATGTATATATATATGTATGTATGAGTGTGTTTGTATGTATATATAAGTTTGCTTGTATGTCTGAGTAGGTGTGTGAGTGTGTATGAGCATGTTTGTGTATGGTATGTATGTATGTATATATGTATGTATGAGTGTGTTTGTATGTATATATAAGTTTGCTTGTATGTCTGAGTAGGTGTGTGAGCATGTTTGTGTATGATATGGTATGTATATATGTATGTATAAGTGTGTTTTTGATTAATATTATCCATCACACTTTATTTCAACTTTCATTGGTTCTTCCTTTATTATTGTACATTTTTTGTAGGGTCAGTTTATTTACTTGCTTTTAAAGGGCCACTGCTTATATAACTACATATTGTGCTTTGTCAGCTTTCTGTCTGTCAGCTATGAATGTTTAGTTTGGTAACTTATGTCCACCAATCAACAAATTGGCTAATTTCATTTTACTATTAATATCTGTTTTAATTGTAGGAGTATTTCTATATTCTCCCTCTAAAAAGAATGTTACAACGATGTTCCCTTCTGGAGCTGGAGTGGAAGTGAGAGGAAAAGGAAGTTTCCTGAGTGTATCAGTCCTATTACCTGAGGCATTCCAGAACAAAACAATGGGGCTTATGGGAGTAATGAACCAACATCCCACAGATGATTTCACTTTTAGAAATGGCAGTACTTTGTCTCCTAATGCGAGCCCTATGGAACTGTTTCAGCTTGGTGCTGACTGTGAGTAATGGTTCCTGCGGAGGTGGTTTACATTGTAACAATAATAGAGATATACTTTGTGTAGAATTTTTTTTGTCTAATCTATTAAATGTTTTGAACATCTTGGGGAGAACACTTGGGATATAAAAAGTAATGACCATACTGTTTGGATCAAGCACTTCTTGTTAAGTGTCAAATATGGTGTACTGCAAATGTATATATTGTAGAATAATCAGCTTCTAACATTGTATCCCTTCTAGGGGCTGTTACCACGAATAGCTCCCTATTTACCTACGATTCAAAGTTCCTGATAGACAATTACAAAGTAAAGCATGATGCCAATTTCTTGCCTATCTTTACGGCACCGGAAGATCCCAATGATCCGATTAAAGAATCAATGGACAAATTATGTGGTTCTGATGCATTCTGCAAGTTTGATGTACTTACTACAAGAGATCTAAGTGTTGGCAATGCTACCAAAGTATCACACTTAACCCACAAAATCCTTGTGGATAGTCTAAAGCCAGGTAAGATAAGCATTAAAGAATTAAAGGGATATTAGAGTTAAAAAAATGAATTTATATATCTTGATAAAGCAGTTCATTTTTTGTAAATATCGTCCATCACACTTTATTTATGTCCTTCATAACCTGTGAAAAAAAATATTCTCTTGATACCAATATAAACAGTCTATGAGTGCCCTCTGCCACTTCCTGTAACCCTTAATATAAATAGTTTATACTAGATAGTTTTATAACAGAACCTTATTCAGTAATTTATCAAACAAATAACAAACCCAATTCTGGATACTAGTTCCAGAAATTAAACTGTGATTGGGGGTGCCAGGTGTAGTTTATAACAAGTTAACAAAACAGAAGAAAAAAGTAGACACGTTCGAAAATTTAGTTTCGTTTCATATCGATTCGGTATTTTTTAATTTCCTTTGGTTGCATTTTGTATCAATTCGGTATATATAGCAGTCATTAGTTTCGGATGCATTTGGATTGATTCGTTATAGCAGTTATTAGTTTCAGATGCATTCGGAAGTTTGCTATGTTCGGATTCATTCGTTCTATGTTATGTTGATTCGGATGTTCCAATCAACACAAAAGTAATTATTTCACTGTTCTATCTCACTATATTTACTTGTAATATATCTCTATTCCTTTTTTTTATAATAAAAATGGAACGGCAAAGGAATTGTGATTAGTCCAGAGAGTCAGACCATTGCACCATGGCCATTTGAATAAAACAAATGAATCTGAACTAATTGGGGTGTTTCATTACAAATTAATTTGGATTCGTTTTGTTTCAGTACTAGGGTGATTTGGAGATTTGAATAATCCGAATCTCCGATTCACCCGAATTTCATCCAAATTTTGATTTGGAAATAAATTAATTGCACATGTCTAAAAAAAGATTCACCATTTGGTACACACTTAACATAGTAGGTAAAGTAACATATGGGTGAGGCCAAATAATAAAACATAACTTTTAATAAACCTCTTTAAAAACTATATCAAAGTAACACAACATTAAAAATAATTAAAATTGGGCATAATATGCACTGCCAGGAGACCCAGAAGTCTATATCAATCAAAACAAGTAAAACAAAATTATCAAAGCAGATGCTCAGATCACATTAGCGGAGTAATGTGTATTAGACAGGGCAGGTTCAGGGCTTAGTCATACTCCGGTTTATAATACACAAATATAATACGCAATTCAAATACATGTGGCCCTCGGTTTATGCCCGTTCAGATTGCGCCGTTTCAGAATAACAACCTTTTTTTCAGTCATGTGACTGCTAATGAAAAGCATTGGAAAGCAGTGCACTAATTAAAATAGCCAGTAGGTGGAGCTGTCTGCTTGTGTTCCAGCAAAGTAATGCAGGCTTAGCAGACTGAAATTGATCTGTGTATACAGAGCAGACCAGACCTATCGAGCAACAAGATCGAGAAGCCACCCTATTATATTCGTGTCCAGCTGCTTGAGGTGAGGGTGCCTAACTGCCTATTAATCACTGCAGATTGAAATGCATAGAATAGGTGCAGACCCAATATTATCTAACATGCTAACAATGCAGAGAACTGTAATTATTTTATTAGGTGATGTTTAGCAAATGTTTTTGTTCATTAAACTTAGTTTGATGATGATACAATCTATATTATTAGGTTTATAATGCTGTTTTGCATTTAAAGTCTTCATTTCAAAGCTTTAAAAATAATGTATTAGATGTTACTTATGACAATTTTGAGAGGGGCCTGGAACCTAACTCCCTCACTTCCCATTGACTTACATTATAAACTGGGTTTCAATTTACAACGGTTTCGATTTACAACCATTCCTTCTGGAACCTAACCCCGGTGTAAACTGAGGGCTACCTGTATAATCTAATCATTCAAAATTATACAAGGGATTTCTCAGTTGTGAAAAATCTAGTATTATTTTGTATGTTTAATACGTTTATTTTTTTCCTTCAAGAGAAAGAGTGATTTGCTTGCATTAAATAAAATGTAATGATTGATTGTTTTAAAAAAAAAGGTAATAATCAACCTTAAGAGTCCTATTTATCAAAGCGTCAACTATGCTGCATTCGCCGGCACCAATACACTCGCCTAACATCGCGGCAGCGGACCTGAATATGCTCTCCATATTTATCAAAAAAGCCCCTGAACCCCTGGCCTCCCACATCACTACCACTTACTAAACCTATTAACCCCTAAACCACCAGCCCCCCACATCGCCATAAACTAAATTAAGCTATTAAACCCTAAACCTAACAACCTGCTAACTTTACATTAAAATTACCTCATACCTATCTTATAATAAATTAAAATAAACTATATTAAACTATTAATTAACCTACCCTAACTATTATCCAACAATTACATTAAACTATATTAAACTATTAATTAACCTAACTATTATACTAAAATTACATTAAACTATGTTAAACTATTAATTAACCTACCCTAACTATTATACTAAAATTACATACAACTACCAATTAAATTAACTATATTACATATTTAAAAACCTAACCCTCAAATTATTTAAATCTACAATTAAAAATGACTAAATTACAAAAAAATAAACGCTAAGTTACAAAAAATAAAAAATACTAAGTTACAAAAAATAAAAAACACTGTTACAAAAAACAAACAAACCACAGTATCAAAAATAAAAAACAATTACACCTAATCTAATAGCCCTATCAAAATAAAAAAGCCCCCCCAAAATAAAAAAAACCTAGTCTACAATAAACTACCAATGACCCTTAAATGTGCCTTTTGAGGGGCATTGCCCCAAAGAAATAAGCTCTTTTACCTGAAAATACAAACACCCCCCAACAGTAAAACACACCATCCACACAACCAAACCCCCAAATAAAAACCCTATCTAAAAAACCTAAGCTCCCCATTGCCCTGAAAAGGGCATTTGTATGGGCTTTGCCCTTAAAAGGGCATTTAGCTCTTTTACTGCCCAAAGTCCCTAACCTAAAAATAAAACCCACCCAATAAACCCTTAAAAAAACCTAACACTAACCCCCGACGATCCACTTACAGTTTTCGAAGACCGGACATCGATCCTCATCCAAGCGGCAGAAGTCCTCATCGAAGCCAGCAGAAGTCTTCATCCAAGCGGACCGAAGTCCTCATGGAAGCTGGCAGAAGTCTTCATCCAGACGGCATCTTATATCTTCATCCATCCGGCGTGGAGCAGATCCATCTTCAAGACATCCGGCCCGGAGCATCCTCTTCTTCCTATTGGCTGATCCAATCAGCCAATAGGATTGAGCTTGCATTCTATTGGCTGATTGGAATAGCCTATAGAATGTGAGCTCAATCCTATTGGCTAATTGCAACAGCCAATAGGATTTTTTTCCCCTTTAATTCCTATTGGCTAATAGAATTCTATCAGCCAATTGGAATGTAAGGGATGCCATCTTGGATGACGTACCTTAAAGGGAAACTTCATTCTACATTGAAGAGGATGCTCCGAAGTGGATCGTCGGAGGTTAGTGATATGTTTTTTTAAAAGGGTTTATTGGGTGGGTTTTATTTTTAGGTTAGGGACATTGGGCAGTAAAAGAGCTAAATGCCCTTTTAAGGGCAATGCCCATACAAATGCCCTTTTAAGGGCAATGGGGATCTTAGTTTTTTAGATAGGGTTTTTATTTGGGGGGTTTGGTTGTGTGGGTGGTGGGTTTTACTGTTGGGGGGTTGTTTGTATTTTTTTTTTCAGGTAAAAGAGCTGATTTCTTCGGGCAATGCCCCGCAAAAGGCCCTTTTATGGTTTTAGGGTTTAGTTTAGGGTTTTTTTATTTTGGGGAGGCTTTTTATTTTGATATGGCTATTAGATTAGGTGTAATTGTTTTTTATTTTTGATACTGTGGGGTTTTTTTGTAACTCAGTGTTTTTTATTTTTTGTTACTTAGTGTTTTTTATTTTTTGTAACTTAGCGTTTATTTTTTTGTAATTTAGTCATTTTTAAATGTAGATTTAAATAATTTGAGTAGGGTTAGGTTTTTAAATATGTAATATAGATAATTTAATTGGTAGTTTAATGTAATTTTAGTATAATAGTTAGGGTAGGTTAATTTATAGTTTAATGTAATTGTAGGATAATAGTTAGCGTAGGTTAATTAATAGTTTAATATAGTTTATTTTAATTTATTATAAGATATGGATGAGGTAATTTTAATGTAAAGTTAGCGGGTTGTTAGGTTTAGGGGTTAATATCTTAATTTAGTTTATGGCGATGTGGGGGGCTGGTGGTTTAGGGGTTAATAGGTTTAGTTAGTGGTAGTGATGTGGGAGGCCAGGGGTTTAGGGATTAATAGCATAAATAGTTAAAATTGACCAGGAGCGCTAAAAAGCTAAAAGTGATAGGGTATGATAGCTTAATAATAATAAAGTGCCAAGTGTAAGTGCAAATGTGCAAAACTATTTCATAAAGTGCAAAAAATCAAAAATGAAAAAAATGTTCAGCCAGGTATATATATCTTAATATATGCCTAAGTGATATTAAATAATCCTGATATGTCTAAAAAAGACTTTCATAAAGTGCACAAGTGTAGAAGATAATCTAAACAGGTATATATATCTCTTAATATATGCCTATGTAGAATACTGATGCGTATAGAAATACTTTCATAAAGTGCATGAGTGTAGAAATGGTCCTCTGACCAAAGTGTGTGTAGAAACCAGAACGGAAATTACAAAGATAATTATCTAAAATAATGCAAATGTGGAATATACATGAAAAATTTATTAGTACATGGCCAAATATGCAAACATTATATGCAATAAAAAATGCGGAATAGGGGTTAATAATATTATGTAGGTTGCAGCGATGTCAGGCGGCAGATTAGGGGTGTTTAGACTCACAAGAGCTGCTGGTGCAACGCCGCCCCCTGCTGACTCGCGGCCAATCGGCTGCCAGCAGGGAGGTGTCAATCAACCCGATCGTATTCGATTGGGTTGATTTCCGGCGATTCCTGTCTGCCTGCTCAGAGCAGGTGGACAGGGTTATGGAGCAGCGGTCTTTGTGACCGCTGCTTCATAAGTTGTGTTTCTGGTGAGTCTGAAGACTCGCCAGAAACACGGCCCTTCAAGCTCCATACAGAGCTTGATAAATGGGCCTGTTTGACTGAGAGTTTGATAACTTTATATGTTCTAGATTATGCCTTAGGAATGGTTTTACCAATTTTAACATTTTAACTTAATAAACAGAAAACACAAAAACTAATAAAGTTAATACAACTAAAAGCAATAGTCTGCGTGGTTATTTTTCATTTTACAGTATCTTATGAACAGTGTCGGTTGGGTTTTGAGCTTGTACCATGATTGAATTAGTACGTCATTGAATCCGTCCATCTTTCTGTATTGTGTCCGCAAGTCAGGAAACTCCCGTTTACCCGGACTACACCTTATCTTTTTCCTGTACCCCCATCTAAGATCCAATAATACCAAATTTTCTGAAATTGATCTACATTACCCTGCATCCGTGAGGCTCCCTCTGAAAAAGTATAGATATCCTGAATCTTATCTATCACTTCCTTCCATGTAGGGTTACCCACTTTCCAATACTTAGCTAAACAGATTCTAGTTTTTGTGCATAATATTTTAATAAACTTATTAATTGACGGGATGAATCCTGGGAGATCCCGATTCAAAAGCGCTTGGTCCATGGTCAAAGATATTTGTTCTTCAAGAAGGTAGCTTAATAAATCGTTTAACCTGATCCACGTGTCTCTAATTACTACACAGTCCAACCACATATGTCTATATGAACCCCGCTCCCCACACCTTCTGTAGCATAGTTTGATTTTATTGCTCGAAAAATGGGATGTGTTAATCGGGGTCAAATACCATCTGAATAGCGTTTTTTATGGTATTTTCATTTAGATCGGCACTAACCAGGCCCCTACAAGATTCATGGAAAATTTGATCCCATTCCTCTTTTGAGAGGAAAAAAACAAGATCATCCTCCCATTTCAATATTGTATTAGATTTAGCATTATATTTGTCCGTTTGAATGTCAATGTACAGTTTGGAAATTGTACTTCTCTTTCTATCCCCTGACTTACATATTTTTTCCAAACTAGTACTTGGTTGTCGTTTATGGGGTTTAGTGTAACTGCTTAAGGCTGAGGATATCTGTAAATAAACATACTAATGTAATTTGTCCGGCTGTAAGATATCTTGTAAATGATTGAACGTAATTATACGTCCATTTAACATAAAATCTGCCACCCTGTATAGACCCTTATTTGTCCATTTACCTAATTGTCTTTGTATCTCTTTCGGTACAAGATACCTCATGGGTCCAACCCATGTGTGAGTGGGCATGAGCGCCTGGGTTTTAGTGGCTGATTTCCATATAGATTATGAATCCATAATGGTAGGAAAAATGCCTAAATGATTCTTGACACCCTTTCCTGAGTCCCATAGAATACCATCTGAATTTTCCTGGTCAGTAAGGTCTCTCTCTATTTTAGTCCACATTACACTAAGGGGCCTAGTTATCAAGCTGTCAACCTCAAATACGCTGGAATTCCGCAGCGTATTTGTGGCGAGGCTGATTCGCCTTAGTTATCAAAGGCTAGAGACCGGCAAAAGTAGAATTTTGTGACGTAAACTTCGATCCGCCGGACTCAGTCCGACACAGATCGATTCTTACGTCACTCCAGATGTTCCGCAATCCGATCAGCCAATAGAATGCGAGCTCAATCTGATTGGATCAGCCAATCGGATTGAACTTGAATCTGATTGGCTGATTCAATCAGCCAATCAGATTTTTCCTACCTTAATTCCGATTGGCTGATAGAATCCTATCAGCCAATCGGAATTGAAGGGACGCCATCTTGGATGACGTCCCTTAAAGGAGCCTTCATTCGTCGGTAGTCCGTCGGTAAAGAAGGATGTTCCGCGTCGGCGGGATGAAGATTGAACACCCTGCTTGGAAGATGACATCGCCCGGATAGAAGACTTCTTCAGCGCCTCTTGGAAGATGACATCGCCCGGATGGAAGAATTGTTCAGCGCCGCTTGGAGGATCACTTCATCGGATGGAAGATTTCTTCAGCGCCGCTTGGAGGATAACTTCTTCCGCTCCGGGTCTCCTCTTCGGTTCCATCGCTGCTCGGCTGAGTGAAGACGACTCAAGGTAGGATGATCTTCAGGGGATTAGTGTTAGGTTATTTTAAGTGGGGTTTGGGTTAGATTAGGGGTATGTGGGTGGTGGGTTTTAATGTTGGGGGGGGGGTTGTATTTTTCTTTTACAGGCAAAAGAGCTGAATTCTTTGGGGCATGCCCCACAAATGGCCCTTTCAAGGGCTGGTAAGGTAAAAGAGCTTTGAACTTTTTTAATTTAGAATAGGGTAGGGCATTTTTTTATTTTGGGGGGTTTGTTATTTTATTAGGGGGCTTAGATTAGGTGTAAGTAGCTTAAAATTGTTGTAATATTTTTAAAATGTTTGTAACTTATTTTTTTTATTTTTTGTAACTTAGCTTTTTTTATTTTTTGTACTTTAGTTAGTTTATTTAATTGTATTTAATTGTAGTTATTTGTAGGTCATTTATTTAATTAATGTAATGATCGAGTAGTGTTAGGTTTAATGGTAACTTATGTTAGGATTTATTTTACAGGTAATTTTGTATTTCTTTTAGCTAGGTAGTTATTAAATAGTTAATAACTATTTAATAACTATTCTAACTAGCTAAAATAAATACAAAGTTACCTGTAAAATAAATATAAATCCTAAGATAGCTACAATGTAATTATTAATTATATTGTAGCTATCTTAGGGTTTATTTTACAGGTAAGTATTTAGTTTTAAATAGGAATAATTTATTAAAGTATAGTGTAGTGTTAGGTGTAATTGTAAATTAGGTTAGTTTTTATTTTACAGGTTAATTTCTCTTTATTTTAGCTAGGTAAGCTATTAAATTGTTAATAACTATTTAATAGCTATTGTACCTAGTTAAAATAAATTGAAAGTTACCTATAAAATAAAAATAAATCCTAAGATAGCTACAATATAATTAATATTTAGATTGTAGCTATATTAGGGTTTATTTTAAAGGTAAGTATTTAGTTTTAAATAGGATTAATTTAGTTCATAATAGAAATATTATTTAGATTTATTTAATTAATATTTAAGTTAGGGGGGTGTTAGGGTTAGTGTTAGACTTAGGTTTAGGGGTTAATAATTTTATTACAGTGGCGGCGGTGTAGTGGGGGGCAGGATAGGGGTTAATAAATTTATTATAGGTGGCGACAATGTAGGGGGGCAGGATAGGGGTTAATAAATTTAATATAGGTTGCAGCGGGTTCAGAGAGCGGCGGTTTAGGGGTTAAACTATTTATTTAGTTGCGGCAAGGTGCGGGATCAGCAGGATAGGGGTTAATAACTTTATTATAGAGGGCGACGGTATAGGGGGGGCAGGATAGGGGTTACTAGGTATAATGTAGGTGGCATCGGTGTCCGGGAGCGGCGTTTTAGGGGTTAATACATTTATAAGAGTTGCAGCGGTGTCCGGGAGCGGCGGTTTAGGGGTTAATAAATTTATAAGAGTTGCGGCGGGGTCTAGGAGTGGCGGTTTAGGGCGATGTGAGGCGAGCTTTGGCGGGCGTATTGGGCCGGCGAAGGCAGGAAAAGTAGACACGTTGATAGCTAGGCCCCTATGTGACTGTTTCGGGATATGTTTAGTGGTACTATAATGAGAAAATGAACATAGTTTTACTGTGTTTTTTTTTGTTTTTTTTTAAATCTGTGTTGTTTGGCAATTCTATAAGAAAGCTTTAGTATCAAACTCAACCCCAGCCTTTATTAAATATGCCCTGCAGCCTTGTAATGCAATTGTGATAGCAAATCTGTTATTTTCCAAGCTGTGGCCCTCTGCTCTGTAGCATTCAGTGGTGCTAGAAGAGTATTAAATGATAAACCACCCGCATACAGTAAGGAAATCCCTATTCGATAACAGGAAAATGTAAATAACTGGGAGGACCTGATCTCCCTACTTAAAGTGAAGGTTAAGTTTCAGCATATGAAATACAGGAATGCATTCTTTAATATTACCCTAATCTAATCGCTAACTTTTTTTTCTTCTTTTTTTTCACAATTTTCTTATTTTTACATTGTTATCTCCCTACCTATGCGATCTCTAACTCCTCCCACACACCAGTTCCGGCTTTTCTTGTGTTTGACATAGAGAGCGGTCCCACCCGCTTTCTACGTCTTCCTAAAGCGAAAGTGAAACAGCGCATGCGCCAATTGCCGATTTTACAGTGTTCTGCGCTGAATATTTGGAATACGCATGCGCGAATCGTGAACGCTCACGGAAGCCAACAATAGCGCATGCGCACATGGTCAAATATGCGGATGACGTGCACTGACGGGCACCTAACGGCCAGAAATTCAATTGGCTGCTACAGAAATGTGATCGGCAGCAAAAAAAAAATACAAATTAAGGGTTGCATTTGTGTACAATCGCAAATGGAACGATAATGATGATAACTCGGTTTGTAATTAGATTTAGAAAGAATCATGAATGAAAGTGATATTGATTTTGTGAAACCAATGAAATCCTGGATAGGCATAAATGTAAGTTTACCTTCACTTTAACAGTTAACTGATATTTTACTAGTGTGCTGCAAGTGACTCTTATAGACTTTTAACTTTAGGAGATCAAATCATAAGATATTCGGAAATCTTAGGAGCATCAGCAAAGTGCTCTCTGACATTAAAGAGTGGATTAATATCCGGCATTATCCAACAGTAAGAACATCCCCTGACATTTATTTTTCACTCACAGTTGGTACATGAATTCTCAACCTCCTCTGTAACATAATAAAAAACCGTTTGCTGTTACTGTCTAATAGGTTTCTATTTCAGACTTTGAGCAGGACATACACACAGAGACACCAATTTTTATTCTGCGTGTGACAAATTTAATTGAACTATAAATGTTTCACACATGTGGGTGTATATTTATATACATAATATACATTGCAAATCTAGTCCTTGCCTCAGGGCAGCTTCAGGTGCTGGAACATACCTGGCAGAATATTCAAGTAAATAAGATATAATGTATTTTCAACAGAAAGCAGAATACAACTTAAAGGGACAATCAAGTCAAAATTAAACTTTAATGATTCAGATAGGGCATGCAATTTTAAACAACTTTTCTATTTACTTTTATCATCAAATGTCCTTATTCTTTTGTTATTCTTTTTTAAATGCTAAGCCTAGGTAGGCTCATATGCAAATGTCTAAGCAGTTGAAGCTGCCCCTTATCTCTGTGCATTTTGACAGTTTTCACAGTTAGACACTGCTAGTTCATGTGTGACATATAGACAACATTGTGCTCACTCCCTTGGAGTTATTTACGAGGCAGCTCTGATTGACTAAAATGCAAGTCTGTCAAAATAACTGAGATAAGGGTGCAGTCTGCAGAGGCTTAGATACAAAGTAATCCCAACGTAAAATGTGTATTAATATAACAGTGTTCGTTATGCAAAACCAAGAAATGGGTAATATAGGGATTATCTATCTTTTTCAATAAACATTTTCAAGTAGACTGTTCCTTTACAAATAAAGGCCATAATCAGTCACACATAAATGGAATAGCAAAAATTGTATGTTAATGCCAGAGTTTAAAGGTGTGAAAGAGCTATTGTATCTGTGAGTTTTGGGTGACCTCCCAGTTTCTATCCTGAAAACAGGTACTTAAAACATGAAAAGGTATTTTCGGAACAGTTTATGTTGAAAAGGTGTTCACTGCTGCAGGTATCAATTCATTCTGCATTTTGATGATTTGGAAAAGTCACCGACCAATTCAGGGCTAGTTTACAAGTGGCACACTAACAGTTGTGCGCAAGCGAAAAAGGGTTTATCGCTGCTCTTTGAGTCAGAAGTTGCGTGTGTATTATGAGTTGAAAGTAAACACTTTCACTTGAGCACAATTGAATTTAACACACATTTGGGTAGCACAACTTCATAGCTCTGGTTAACTGTTACACGAGACAAAAAAGTTGCACAAAACACATAAAAGATACATTTAAAAGCATAGTAACACTTATAATAACACTATCTAATAAATATTATTTAAAATAAAATGTTATAATAAAATATGAGGTCTCAGGTGTTAGAAAAAAACAAGGCTGCCAAGGACTTAACATAGATATACTGTACATACATATACACGTCTAAATGTATGTATGAAAAAGGTGTCAGTATGGACACCGAAACATCTGGAGTCTATGGGGCATATTTATCAAGCTCGGTATGGAGCTTGATTGCCCCGTGTTTCGGCTCACCAGAAACAGAAGTTATAAAGCCGCGGTCTAAAGACCGCTGCTCCATAACCTGTCCACTTGCTCTGAGGCGGCGGACAGAAATTGACAGAAATCAACCCTATCGGGTTGATTGACACCCCCTGCTAGCGGCCAATTGGCCGCGAATCTGCAGGGGGCGGCATTGCACCAGCAATTTACAAGAAATGCTGGTGTAATGATAAATGCACATCGATAAATGCTGTCGGCATTTATCGATGTGCAGCGGACATGATTAGCTATATCGGATCATGTCCGCTCGCAGTATCATAAATAGGCCCCTATGAGTTTAATCAAATGAATTAAAGGTGAAGTTTTAAACTTTTGAAATCCGGTGAGTGTTGTGACTATCTCCATTTTTCTATATACTTATTCTATTACATTGAGCACCCCATTGGCTGTGAACTTTTCAAGTGAGTGCACTTTAACGTATTGATATATATATATATATATATATATATATGTACATATTTATACCAATATATAATTATAATAATGAATAATTATAGATAGATATTTAACCAAAAGTAGATATGTAGAAATATGTGTTTATGAATAAATAGAACATATTCTTCTATGTGAAGAACATTGTAATGTGAAATATTAATATTCCATGTCGAGTTAGCACACTTGAACGCACTTGTGAAAATGCGGTTAGGTTTGCCCAACTTGTTTGCAATATTCGAAGTTCGACTTTTTTTGTGTGTCGGGTCTGCGCTTGTGCGAAAACTTTTTACTTGTAATATGCACCCTACCCAAAAAAAAGCTTACTTCTAGTGGAGTTAACATGCGAACAGTAGCGCAAACTACTCAGCTGGAAAACAAAAAATCATTTTGGGAGCAATCACTTATAGATTATGATCAACCATTTAATATCTCCAAAAAATAATCTACTAAGGTACAACATTTCAAAGAAATGAATTCATACAATCCAAAGTTAAACGCACCTATAAAACCGGGTTTAACATTGAACAAGTCATTAAACTTAAACTAAAGTGGATTCCCATTCAACTATAATATAATATTATGAATATATACTGTACATATAATAGTAACAGTTAAGCATATAAATGCAGTATAACGAGGCAAAGAAGATGATTTACAAATCAAAGCCTTGAAAATGTACATTGGGTTTTGGCCCATACTCTGAAGAGTTAATTCATACTATTTACTGTAGCTGGGAAAGTTTTTGATACATACAAGAATGTATAAGTGTATATATAAGGTGTTGACCCATGAATTAAATATTTGTCAATTTTTGTGAGTTTCTTTTTGCAAATATCTTATATATATTTATTTATTTATATATTTATTTATTTATATATATTTATTTATATATTTATTTATTTATATATTTATTTATATATATTTATTTATTTATTTATATATATATTTATTTATATATTTATTTATTTATTTACATATTTATTTATTTATATATTTATTTATATATATTTATTTATTTATATATTTATTTATTTATATATTTATTTATTTATATATTTATTTATATATATTTATTTATTTATATATTTATTTATTTATATATTTATTTATATATATTTATTTATTTATTTATATATATATATTTATTTATATATTTATTTATTTATTTACATATTTATTTATATATATATATTTATTTATTTATATATATATTTATTTGTATATTTATTTATATATATATATATTTATTTATTTATATATTTATTTATTTATATATTTATTTATTGTTTTGTTTTTTAATAGATAAAACTTGTGTGTTTAGGTTACAGGTTATTGTTAATCCTTTGGGCTCTAACTTTAAACTATAATTTGGGTAAATTGTAAATTGTATACCTCAGGGGTAATCTTCAATTGTCTTCTGTCATTATCCCTTTCTTAGACTTTATTAAGCTTTGAACTCTTTTCTATTCTTAGTGGTCTCATGTGGCTGGCTGGAGCCCCCCATAAATGGGAGGAAGGAAGGAACAAGCTACCTCATAAACTCACAGGTGACATTTGAATGCAACAAAGGATATATGCTAGTGGGATCATACTCACGAACCTGCCAGTGGGATGGGACATGGAGTGGAGAAACCAGTTATTGTGCGCCAAGTAAGTAAACCTCAAACTTGGTTTCTTTTTCTCTTCTTGCTTTGGGGATATCTTACATTTCCCTTTTATGTTTTTTGGCTTTTCATCAACTGGTTTTATTGACATCTTTCCAAGTTTTTCTTCCCTAATTCAGTACATACTGGCCAAGCTTTCTGGGTCACATGGCAATACTACTGTACCTTCCATTGACTGATGGGATTTCTTGGTGGTAGAATAATAACAATAATATAACACGCTTGTAGCTTTCTGCTAGCAAAGGCGATATTTATTAAATAAATATTGTTTAGAATACCAATATGGTATGTAGCTGAACCATGGTATTCTGGAGCACAAAATGTTTGCCTGGTTGCTGGTGAAGGGATAAAATCATTTGTCTAAACCAATATTTACTAAATTATTTACCTCCCCAGTTCCGACATAAAGAGACCGTTTGGTATAAAGCAGTTGATTCATCTGTGAATTCAGAGTTTGATAAATTATGAATCGGAGGTAGTGGATACAAAATCATAACTGTGTAATGCCTTGATTCTAATAAACACCTTCATATTATATTTACGTTAACAATGTTTAGCTCATTTTGTTTTTGTTTGTTTTTTTATGCTCATTCATGTAAAGAACATGTAAAAAAACAATTATTTTAAGGTCCCTAATCTCTCTTACAAAGATATCTTTGTTCTGTTAAATATGTTATTGTGTTTCAGGTGCTCTTTTTCTAGTCTCTGTATCATGATGCTTTCGGTATGAAATGATTCCTATTTGTGCTGCTGCTATGATGCATCTGTATCGTTTCAGGGTTGTGAAATGCTTTTCTTTCACATTTTACAGCTGTCACATTTCCCATAATAAAAAAATAATTTTTCAGCAAAAGTTTATTAATGGTTTGCTATGGGATTTGTCTTTACAACGTATTTATTTTAAACTGAGTTCACACACACAAAATAAGTTTCAGCTATGCTGTACATTGCCTGGGCCCTCTATGACAAGAAGTCATGAATTTGATTGTTAAAGAAAAATTGTAACTTTGAAGAAGGAACCATTTTGTGTTATCAAATAAAAGGTGACATTATTATTAGTAAAACATAATTAATTGCTCAATACTCAGAACTGTTGTACAGTAACTGTAAAACAACCCCACATTTTTTATTGTACAAAGACATTAAAGGGCAGTTAAAGTGATACATTGAAATGTTATTTTATCACTAGCAACCTGGCAAAGCAATGTGTTTAACCCCCTCAAAGGGGTTAAACACACAGTTAAAGTACCACTAGGGAACTGCAGAACACTGCAGGTCCCGAGCAGAAACTGACGCTTATCCAATCAGCAGCGCTAGCTACACAATAAATTGCTACACTTAAAATTGCAAGGTTGGAATTTACATATTTTCACAATGTGTGTGTATGTATACAGGTGGCCCTCGGTTTACAACGGTTCAATTTACACAGTTTCAGAATAACAACCTTTTTTTCCAGTTATGTGACTGCTATTGAAAAGCATTGAGAAGCAGTGCATTTATTAAAATAGCCAGTAGGTGGAGCTTTCCACTTGTGTTGCAGCAAAGCCAAGCAAGCTGAAATTAATCAGTTTAACCAGACCTGAGCTATTGAGCAGATTTCAAAGGAACAAGATCTTCCTGTCTATAAATCAGTCAAGATTGGAATGCATAGAAAGAACTGTTTGCAGAAAAATGCAAGTGAAGTCTGTGTTGTGTGATTATTTTATTAATTTTATAATGCTGTTTAGCAAATGGTTTTTGTTCATTTAACTTAGTTTAATTATATATTCTGTGTTGTGTGAATATTTTATTAGGTTTATAATGCTGTTTAGCATTTAAAGTCTTCATTTCAAAGCTTTAAAAATAATGTATTAGGTGTTACTTATGACAATTTTGAGAGGGGCCTGGAACCTATCTCCCTCACATCCCATTGACCTACATTATAAACTGGGTTTCAATTTACAACAGTTTCGATTTACAACCATTCCTTCTGGAACCTAACCCTGGTGTAAACTGAGGGCTACCTGTATATATATATATATATATATATATATATATATATATATATATATATATATATATATATATATATATATATATATATATATATATACAGTATATATATATTATTTAGACTTAATACCAAGGGGCCAATTTATGAAAATACGAGCGGACATGATACAATGTAGCGTATCATGTCTGCCGCACATCGATAAATGCCAAGCAGTTCTTGTGAACTGCTTGTGCAATGCTACCCCCTGCAGATTCGCGGCCAATCGGCTGCTAGCAGGGGGTGTCAATCAGCCCGATCGTATAGGATCGGGGAGTTTGATGTCCGCAGCCTCAGAGCAGGCGGACAGGTTATGGAGCAGCGGTCTTTAGACCGCTGCTTCATAACTGCTGTTTCTGGCGGAGCCTGAAGGCTTGCTCAGAAACAGGGGCATCAAGCTCCATTCGGAGCTTGATAATTTGGCCCTCAAGCCTTATTTGTCCATTTATGCAGGAAGAATATCAGTCTTTGTCTTGATACCTTTTTCTTATTGGGTTAACATCACATAATAAAGTCTACAATAAAAGCTCTGCTTTGAAGTGATACTCATTTGTTTATGAAATGTAGAAATAATAGCTGCATAACACCTGGCAAAAATCAGCATTTTTTTAGAAATGTGTATTTTAATATTGAATGCCAATCAAATAGAATGTTCTTACTATTTGCAGTAGTACATTTTAATCTCATTTTTAGATGAGTATAAATATGCAAACCGGATAGGTCATTCTCATCAGGAATTCTAGGCTCAACCTTTTTCAATGTCTTTCCCCAGATTCTCCAGTTTTACCAATTCCAGTCTTATTTGTTGGTCATTCATAGCTCACCTGTTTTCTATTTTAAGTGAAAGGGCTTGAGGCTGAACAGCCAATCATTTGTAACTTTGTGATCTGCCCACAGAAATACAGCAAAAGAAAATCCTTTACCCAAGGATGTGTATTGACCTAGGTAGGGGTGGCAAACCATTTTAAGTGCCCAAATTATCAGCTATCTTTAAAGCCAATAGCACCTTTTTTTTGTTTAAATTGTAAAGTAATAGTTACTCTTTCCTACAAATCCATAAGGAATATCAACATTTCAAGATTAATTGCTAATATATAACATAGATACTGTACATAAGAAAAACATTTGATTTAGTATTTCAGTTACAACCAATGAAACTAAGCAGTATAGTGGTAGTGAGTGCCAGCAGATTTGTTATGATTGCCACCTTGGGCACTTATGCTATAAGATTGCCACCCGTGTCCTCCATTAACTAGGGCTGTGCTTAGACCAGCAGGATTTGTAGGGGCACCAAATTTGTAGTGGTAGTTCTATGGCATGACGCCTACCTTCTCCTTTGCTCACCAAGTGTTTTATTGATTTTACAACAAATCAATGATCTCAAAATAGAGGGCAATATAGTTTTTTTATTTTTTTAAAAAATAGCTTTTTTAAAAATAAAAAAATAACTGCACTAGGCAGTTTTGGGGTTAAAGTTGGTGGGAATGGGGTGTTTGAAAAAAATGCACTGAAAAGTGCCTTTACATTGCAGTCTATGGGAACTGTGTGTTCCAATAGACGGCAATGTAAATATATATGTACGTATATGACTATATTTATATATATATAGAAGAAGAAGTCCTGACTGACTCATCAACTCCCAGTTCAAACCGTTTAACCTAGGAACATGAAATTTGAAAGGTACGTTGTTTTTATGATGTAGGCACCCACAAAAGAAGGATTTTTGGAAATGACGTCCCTAATAGGGTGAAAAAGAGGGGCACATTTTTTTATGAGATTACATATATCTCAAATACTGAAGATGTTACAGATGTGAAAGTTGGTATTTAAATTCTCATTTAAAAATAAACACGTGTTTTACAATTTCCCAAAAATCCACTTAAAGGGACACTCAAGTCAAAATTAAACTTTCATGATTCAGATAGAGCACACAATTGTAAGCAACTTTTCAATTTACTTCCATTAACAAAATGTGTACAGTCGTTTTATATTTCCACTTTTTGAGTCACCAGCTCCTAATGAGCATGTGCAAGAAGTCACAGAATATACGTATATGCATTTGTGATTGGCTGATGACTGTCACATGACACAGCGGGAGTGAAAACTATAGACATAACTTTGCAAAAAAAAAAAATCTACTACTTTTTTGAAATTCAGACTAAGTGCTATTGCATTGTCTTCTTATCATGTATTTGTTGATTATGCAAATCTACTGTATTGACTGGTCCTTTAAGTGTGTGTGTGTGGGGTGGGGGGGGGGGGGGTTATGAGGACACCTATATCTCAAAAACCGAAGATGTTACAGAAGTGAAAAACATAATTTATGTAAGAACTTACCTGATAAATTCATTTCTTTCATATTAGCAAGAGTCCATGAGCTAGTGACGTATGGGATATACATTCCTACCAGGAGGGGCAAAGTTTCCCAAACCTCAAAATGCCTACAAATACACCCCTCACCACACCCACAAATCAGTTTAACGAATAGCCAAAAAGTGGGGTGATAAGAAAAAAGTGCGAAAGCATAAATATAAGGAATTGGAATAATTGTGCTTTATACAAAAAAATCATAACCACCACAAAAAAGGGTGGGCCTCATGGACTCTTGCTAATATGAAAGAAATGAATTTATCAGGTAAGTTCTTACATAAATTATGTTTTCTTTCATGTAATTAGCAAGAGTCCATGAGCTAGTGACGTATGGGATAATGACTACCCAAGATGTGGATCTTTCCACGCAAGAGTCACTAGAGAGGGAGGGATAAAATAAAGACAGCCAATTCCGCTGAAAAAATAATCCACACCCAAAATAAAGTTTAAATTTTATAATGAAAAAAACTGAAAACATAAGCAGAAGATTCAAACTGAAACAGCTGCCTGAAGTACTTTTCTACCAAAAACAGCTTCAGAAGAAGAAAACACATCAAAATGGTAGAATTTAGTAAAAGTATGCAAAGAAGACCAAGTTGCTGCTTTGCAAATCTGATCAACCGAAGCTTCATTCCTAAACGCCCAGGAAGTAGAAACTGACCTAGTAGAATGAGCTGTAATCCTTTGAGGCGGAGTTTTACCCGACTCGACATAAGCATGATGAATTAAAGATTTCAACCAAGATGCCAAAGAAATGGCAGAGGCCTTCTGACCTTTCCTAGAACCGGAAAAGATAACAAAAAGACTAGAAGTCTTTCGGAAATTCTTAGTGGCTTCAACATAATATTTCAAAGCTCTAACTACATCCAAAGAATGCAATGATTTCTCCTTAGAATTCTTAGGATTAGGACATAATGAAGGAACCACAATTTCTCTACTAATGTTGTTGGAATTCACAACCTTAGGTAAAAATTCAAAAGAAGTTCGCAACACCGCCTTATCCTGGTGAAAAATCAGAAAAGGAGACTCACAAGAAAGAGCAGATAATTCAGAAACTCTTCTGGCAGAAGAGATGGCCAAAAGGAACAAAACTTTCCAAGAAAGTAATTTAATGTCCAATGAATGCATAGGTTCAAACGGAGGAGCTTGAAGAGCCCCCAGAACCAAATTCAAACTCCAAGGAGGAGACATTGACTTAATAACAGTTTTTATACGAACCAAAGCTTGTACAAAACAATGAATATCAGGAAGATTAGCAATCTTTCTGTGAAAAAGAACAGAAAAAGCAGAGATTTGTCCTTTCAAGGAACTTGCAGACAAACCTTTATCCAAACCATCCTGAAGAAACTGTAAAATTCTCGGAATTCTAAAAGAATGCCAGGAAAAATGATGAGAAAGACACCAAGAAATATAAGTCTTCCAGACTCTATAATATATCTCCCTAGATACAGATTTACGAGCCTGTAACATAGTATTAATCACAGAGTCAGAGAAACCTCTTTGACTAAGAATCAAGCGTTCAATCTCCATACCTTTAAATTTAAGGATTTGAGATCCTGATGGAAAAAAGGATCTTGCGACAGAAGGTCTGGTCTTAACGGAAGAGTCCACGGTTGGCAAGAGGCCATCCGGACAAGATCCGCATACCAAAACCTGTGAGGCCATGCTGGAGCTACCAGCAGAACAAACGAGCATTCCTTCAGAATCTTGGAGATCACTCTTGGAAGAAGAACTAGAGGCAGAAAGATATAAGCAGGATGATACTTCCAAGGAAGTGACAATGCATCCACTGCTTCCGCTTGAGGATCCCTGGATCTGGACAGATACCTGGGAAGTTTCTTGTTTAGATGAGAGGCCATCAGATCTATTTCTGGAAGTCCCCACATTTGGACAATCTGAAGAAATACCTCTGGGTGAAGAGACCATTCGCCCGGATGCAACGTTTGGCGACGGAGATAATCCGCTTCCCAATTGTCTATACCTGGGATATGAACCACAGAAACTAGACAGGAGCTGGATTCCGCCCAAACCAGAATTCGAGATACTTCTTTCATAGCCAGAGGGCTGTGAGTCCCTCCTTGATGATTGATGTATGCCACAGATGTGACATTGTCTGTCTGAAAACAAATGAACGATTCTCTCTTTAGAAGAGGCCAAGACTGAAGAGCTCCAAAATATTGATCGGTAATCTCACCTCCTGAGATTCCCAAACCCCTTGTGCCGTCAGAGACCCCCACACAGCTCCCCAACCTGTAAGACTTGCATCTGTTGAGATTACAGTCCAGGTCGGAAGAACAAAAGAAGCCCCCTGAACTAAACGATGGTGATCAGTCCACCACGTCAGAGAGTGTCGTACAATCGGTTTTAAAGATATTAATTGAGATATCTTTGTGTAATCCCTGCACCACTGGTTCAGCATACAGAGCTGAAGAGGTCGTATGTGAAAACGAGCAAAGGGCATCGCGTCCGATGCAGCAGTCATAAGACCTAGAATTTCCATACATAAGGCTACCGAAGGGAATGATTGTGACTGAAGGTTTCGACAAGCTGATATCAATTTTAGACGTCTCTTGTCTGTCAAAGATAGAGTCATGGACACTGAATCTATCTGGAAACCCAAAAAAGGTTACCCTTGTCTGAGGAATCAATGAACTTTTTAGTAAATTGATCCTCCAACCATGATCTTGAAGAAACAACACAAGTCGATTTGTATGAGATTCTGCTAAATGTGAAGACTGAGCAAGTACCAAGATATCGTCCAAATAAGGAAATACCACAATACCCTGTTCTCTGATTACAGACAGAAGGGCACAGAGAACCTTTGTAAAAATTCTTGGAGCTGTTGCTAGGCCAAACGGCAGAGCCACAAACTGGTAATGCTTGTCTAGGAACGAGAATCTCAGAAACTGATAGTGATCTGGATAAATCGGAATATGCAGATATGCATCCTGTAAATCTATTGTAGACATATAATGCCCTTGCTGAACAAAAGGCAGGATAGTCCTTACAGTTACCATTTTGAATGTTGGTATCCTTACATAACGATTCAATATTTTTAGATCCATAACTGGTCTGAAGGAATTATCCTTCTTTGGTACAATGAAGAGATTTGAATAAAACCCCATCCCCTGTTCCAGAACTGGAACTGGCATAATTACTCCAGCCAACTCTAGATCTGAAACACATTTCAGAAATGCTTGAGCCTTCGCTGGATTTACTGGGACACGGGAAAGAAAAAATCTCTTTGCAGGAGGCCTTATCTTGAAGCCAATTCTGTACCCTTCTGAAACAATATTCTGAATCCAAAGATTGTGAACGGAATTGATCCAAATTCCTTTGAAAAAATGTAATCTGCCCCCTACCAGCTGAGCTGGAATGAGGGCCGCACCTTCATGTGGACTTAGGAGCTGGCTTTGATTTTCTAAAAGGCTTGGATTTATTCCAGACTGGAGATGGTTTCCAAACTGATACCGCTCCTGAGGATGAAGGATCAGGCTTTTGTTCCTTGTTGTGACGAAAGGAACGAAAACGATTATTAGACCTAAATTTACCTTTAGATTTTTTATCCTGTGGTAAAAAAGTTCCTTTCCCTCCAGTAACAGTTGAGATAATAGAATCCAACTGAGAACCAAATAATTTATTACCCTGGAAAGAAAGGGAAAGCAGAGTAGACTTAGAAGACATATCAGCATTCCAAGTTTTAAGCCATAAAGCTCTTCTAGCTAAAATAGCTAGAGACATATACCTGGCATCAACTCTAATGATATCAAAGATGGCATCACAAATAAAATTATTAGCATGTTGAAGAAGAATAATAATGCTATGAGAATTATGATCTGTTACTTGTTGCGCTAAAGCTTCCAACCAAAAAGTTGAAGCTGCAGCAACATCCGCCAAAGATATAGCAGGTCTAAGAAGATTACCTGAACACAAGTAAGCTTTTCTTAGAAAGGATTAAATTTTCCTATCTAAAGGATCCTTAAAGGAAGTACCATCTGCCGTAGGAATGGTAGTACGCTTAGCAAGAGTAGAGACAGCCCCATCAACCTTAGGGATTTTGTCCCAAAATTCTAATCTGTCAGATGGCACAGGATATAATTGCTTAAAACGTTTAGAAGGAGTAAATGAATTACCCAAATTATTCCATTCCCTGGAAATTACTTCAGAAATAGCACCAGGAACAGGAAAAACTTCTGGAATAACTACAGGAGATTTAAAAACCTTATCTAAACGTTTAGATTTAGTATCAAGAGGACCAGAATCCTCAATTTCTAATGCAATTAGGACTTCTTTAAGTAAAGAACGAATAAATTCCATTTTAAATAAATATGAAGATTTATCAGCATCAACCTCTGAGACAGAATCCTCTGAACCAGAAGAGCCATTATCAGAATCAGAATGATGATGTTCATTTAAAAATTCATCTGAAAAATGAGAAGTTTTAAAAGACTTTTTACGTTTACTAGAAGGAGGAATAACAGACATAGCCTTCTTAATGGATTTAGAAACAAAATCTCTTATGTTATCAGGAACACTCTGAGTATTAGATGTTGATGGAACAGCAACAGGTAATGTAACTTTACTAAAGGAAATATTATCTGCATTAACAAGTTTGTCATGACATTCAATACAAACAACAGCTGGAGGAACAGCTACCAAAAGTTTACAGCAGATACACTTAGCTTTGGTAGCTCCAGCACCAGGCAGCGATTTTCCAGAAGTATCTTCTGACTCAGCTTCAACATGGGACATCTTGCAATATGTAATAGAAAAAACAACATATAAAGCAAAATTGATCAAATTCCTTAAATGACAGTTTTAGGAATGGGAAAAAATGCCAGTGAACAAGCTTCTAGCAACCAGAAGCAATAAAAAATGAGACTTAAATAATGTGGAGACAAAAGTGACGCCCATATTTTTTTAGCGCCAAATAAGACGCCCACATTATTTGGCGCCTAAATGCTTTTGGCGCCAAAAATGACGCCACATCCGGAACGCCGACATTTTTGGCGCAAATGAACGTCAAAAATGACGCAACTTCCGGCGACACGTATGACGCCGGAAACAGAAAAAAAATTTTGCGCCAAAAAAGTCCGCGCCAAGAATGACGCAATAAAATGAAGCATTTTCAGCCCCCGCGAGCCTAACAGCCCACAGGGAAAGTCAAATTTTAAGGTAAGAAAAAAATTGTTTTATTCAAATGCATTATCCCAAATATGAAACTGACTGTCTGAAAATAAGGAATGTTGAACATCCTGAGTCAAGGCAAATAAATGTTTGAATACATATATTTAGAACTTTATAAAAAAGTGCCCAACCATAGCTTAGAGTGTCACAGAAAATAAGACTTACTTACCCCAGGACACTCATCTACATGTTGTAGAAAGCCAAACCAGTACTGAAACGAAAATCAGCAGAGGTAATGGTATATATATAAGAGTATATCGTCGATCTGAAAAGGGAGGTAAGAGATGAATCTCTACAACCGATAACAGAGAACCTATGAAATAGACCCCGTAGAAGGAGATCATTGAATTCAAATAGGCAATACTCTCCTCACATCCCTCTGACATTCACTGCACGCTGAGAGGAAAACCGGGCTCCAACCTGCTGCGGAGCGCATATCAACGTAGAATCTAGCACAAACTTACTTCACCACCTCCATAGGAGGCAAAGTTTGTAAAACTGATTTGTGGGTGTGGTGAGGGGTGTATTTGTAGGCATTTTGAGGTTTGGGAAAATTTGCCCCTCCTGGTAGGAATGTATATCCCATACGTCACTAGCTCATGGACTCTTGCTAATTACATGAAAGAAATTGGTATTTAGATTCTCCTTTAAAAATAAAGAAACATGTGTTTTACCATTTCCTGAAAATCCCCTTAAGGGGGGTGAAAAAGGGGGGGGGCGATTTATGAGATACCTATATTTCTAAAACCAAAGATATTACAGATGGAAAAATTGGTATTTAGATTTTCCTTTAAAAATAAAGAAACACATTTTATCATTTCCTGAAAATCCACTTAAGGGGGGTGAAAGGGGGGGTGGTTATGATGATACCTATATCTCAAAAATCAGAGATGTTACAGATGTAAAAATTTGTATTTACATTCTCCATTAAAAGTAAAGAAACACTTGTTTTACCATTTCCCAAAAATCCACTTAAGGGTGGTGAAAGGGGGGGGTGATTTATGAGGATACCAATATCTCAAAAACCAAAGATGTCAGAAAAGTAAAAGTTATCATTTAAAACCTCCATTATAAACTAAGTTTGCATGGCAAATTTCTTGCTCCTAACGCCAGTAGTTAACAAGATATGGATGTCACTAAAAAATGAATACTCTTTTTTTCACATCTGACATTTGAGTCATAAATTTATAATACATTTTAATATTAAAGTAATTGTAAACAGAATAATAATAACAACAACAACATATTTTTGATAAGCCGGATGGATGCCCCACCCACAACTTAGTTGATTGGTGCCCATGTATGAGAAACACAGAGAATTAACGAAAACTCACAAAGTTCATGTCAGCGAGTGTGCAACCCGTACGGGCTCACAAAATTCACGTGTGTGAAGCCGCAGGCAAGAGCTAGTACATATATATTTATGTGTCAATATATATTCATATATTTTTAAAAATGCTGCCTATCGTTGCACGATTTACCCCCTTCTTTGCGCAAGGTTCTGATTTGCGCGCAAACTTGATCGCATTTTCTCAAGTGCGCTATGCCGACATGAAAATATGAATATTTCACAGTCCAATATTCTTCACATAGAAGAATATGTTCTATTTATTCATAAATACATATTTCTCTATTTAATGATGGTCTAAATATATCTGATTTTTTTTTTTTTGGCAAGGTTTGATAAGGGAGATATTGTGTACTGGGCCATTTAACACAACTACAGATGATAATGGCTGGAATACCCTCTGGAATCAGCTAAAATAGATAGGTGAAGTGAGCCTCAATGAATTTCGATCATGATCTCAACATAATGAAAACACCCCTTGGGAGCGTAGCTCGCCTCTAGTGAATTTAGATGAGGAGCTGGTTACCCTACAGTCCCTAACCTTCATTGGCTATTGCTTCTGGTTCCCTAGCATGTAGTGCGTTGTTTCTCAAGTATTGTGCATGATGCCTGTGTGGGGGAGTGAAGAGTAGAGTAACACTCTGGCTGCCCCCCCCCCCCCTACATGGCAGAAATGTGACAAGGGGGGAACCAAACGCTGATTGGATCACTTCATGTGCCACACTTGGTACAAAAACTTTAATATAATATATTTATCAAAGCAATTTGTGAATCATTAGATACATATTTTTCTCCATGTCTTATGTAAAACAGGTCTACCTGCACAGAGAGGAGCCAGGAGACACCCAACATTATAGACTTAACCAGAGAAGCATTAATCAAAGCAAATCATGCGTCTCTGCCCTTAATTTTATTTTTGACACATCACATTTAAATGATGTCTGTCCCCACACGAATCCTGCAGCTGTCCCGTTTGCTCAGGCATTGGCTTTAGAGATAAGCCAGACTTGGCTAT
This sequence comes from Bombina bombina, assembly GCF_027579735.1. Lineage (NCBI taxonomy): Eukaryota > Metazoa > Chordata > Amphibia > Anura > Bombinatoridae > Bombina > Bombina bombina. Next base: position 323,146,827 of record NC_069500.1, on the reverse strand, counting down.
AGTTTAAAGACTGCTCCGTGCCGTTCATCTGTGCTTCCAGACATCAGACTAAGTATTTACTTTTAAGGAGCTGCCTTGGTGCAAGAGATCCAAACTTGTCGCGTGGCGCTACTTTGGGTTTACAAGAAGTTTCCTCAACATAATAAAGAAACAGATATTTTGAAAGGTGTCTAAGTGCTTGCTTCAGAATAATTATATATATTTAAATAAGAATATATATTTATCAAAGTGAAAAGCAGCTATAAATACCAATAAATACAAATAGATCCTAGCAGTTGTGCTTGTTTTTAAAACATGTTGGGAACTTGAAATCTTAAGACTACTTTAATTTGCAACCCTAGAACAACAAGGTGCTTTCAGCTGACAATAACACGTGACTCATTAATAGTATTAATCATGTTTTAGTTTTTTTATATTTGTTAAAATTGATGCTTTGAAAAAGGAATTTAAATGTGTGAGGTTTGTAAAGCTATCTGCCAACAGTTACATAAAGTTTTGCCACTGCAGTCAATCAAATGCCCCACTACAGGAGGTTTAGGAATCTATTGTGAGTTTGTCTATTGATATCACCTGTGTATCTTCTTACTTCAGTACTATTTCTTTGTATTTGTTATACCTATAACAATGAATAGTTCTCCATGTCAACTTAATTTGTTTTATTATGGGCTGTTAATTATTTTTCTATATTTAATTGAATCTTAATATGAAGAATATAAAAGGCTTATTAAACAGAGCTAGAAGGACAGACACAAAACCTGATTGATAGATACATAGATAGATCTAATAATAACAATGGCAGTAGAAATTCTATTTGTGTAAATGGCCTAACAATTTTAGTAGACCTATTGAGTCATGACCTTGTTATCAGTGACGTGCACTCATTGGAGGCAGGTGAGGCAGTGCCGCACCTGCCATTTGGGCCAAAATAAAAACAAATAGAGAGTTTTATTAAAAAAAAAAAAAGTAAAAATTTTTTTTTTTTTGACATGTCAAACTAATATTGCGCAATAGAGAGGCACTGGGTTCTGGTGTTTCTCTATTGCGCAATATTTGTAGTGTGTTTTTATATCTAGCTGCTCTGCAGCATCACCCGGTGGTGATTTGCAGGAGCAGCGCGGCAGAGAAAATTACTATATGAGGCATCTCTCATGAGGCCTCGACTGTTCCCTGGGAGACCGGCTCATCCAATCAACACCGGTGTTGATTGACTCCCTCCCTGGCCCTGCTTAGCCTTACAAGTAGTGCACTGAGACTGAGTTTCTGCGCATGCGCAAGGAAAGAGCAGCGCGGCGGCGGCGGGAACAACAGCCAGTCACAGTGCCACTTATTCCTGCTTGACACCTCTGAGCCAAGTAGCGACTAGTGGAGGAGGAGGCTGCCCGATCTCTACAGAGTCTGAGTGAGACTCGCACAGACACCGCATATCGCAGCTGCTGCCCCTGCCTGACCGTGAGGACCTGTCGGCTCAGCTCAGCCTGTCACCGCACTCACCTGAAGGAAGGAGCCGAAGTGCACACAGTCCGGGTCACACTGTCACACTCACACAAGTAAGTCATCAAGAATGACAGCCATGCCGTGTGTGATAGTGTGATGATCAGTAGTACAGCCTGTAATTATGTATATTTTTTATTGTGAGGCTTGGGGTTAACGTTGTATAACTTGTAAGTTGTACAGAGTACTGTAAGTTAAAAATATACTGGACCGGGTAGTGGTGGGTGCCTGCCCCCCCTCTGCTAAAATTTGAAGTGCCTGTGTGTGTTTTCAACTAGTAACACTTGTGTTGTGACGCAGTCTGATCCTCTTATTTGCTTAATTAGTAAATGTATTTTGTGTATGACCCGGTCAGTGTTGTAAGTACTTATAACACTGACCAGGTCATACACAAAATACATTTATTAAGCAAAACTTTCAAGTTGCTGGCTATGCTATGTTGTTTCACTTCCCAACTTTGGCAGCTTAATAAATATATTTTAATGAGCAGCCATCTTGTGATTTAGTGCTGTGCTTATTTGCTTAATAAATGTATTTTGTTTATGACCTGGTCAGTGTTGTAAGTTACATTTATTAAGCAAATAAGCACAAAATCACAAAATGGCTGCTCATTAAAATATATTTCTTATTTTAATATATTTATTAATAGTAAAAGTTACACTACTGAGTCAGTAGTGTAACTTTTACTATTAATAAATATATTAAAATAAGAAATATATTTTAATGAGCAGCCATTTTGTGATTTTGTGCTTATTTGCTTAATAAATGTATTTTGTGTATGACCTGGTCAGTGTTGTAAGTTACATTTATTAAGCAAATAAGCACAAAATCACAAAATGGCTGCTCATTAAAATATATTTCTTATTTTAATATATTTATTAATAGTAAAAGTTACACTACTGACTCAGTAGTGTAACTTTTACTATTAATAAATATATTAAAATAAGAAATATATTTTAATGAGCAGCCCCCATCTCTCTCTCTCTCTCTCTCTCTCTCTCCCCTCTGTCTCTCTCCCTTATGTCTCTCCCTTTCTCCATCCCCTCTGTCTCTTTCTCCCATCTGTCTCTCTCTCTCTCCCCTCTCTCTCTCTCCTCTGTCTCTCTCTCCCCTCTGTCTCTCTTTCTCCCTCCCCTGTCTCTCCCTTTCTCCCTCCCCCTCCTCCTCTCCCTTTCTCCCTCCCCCTCCTCCTCTCCCTTTCTCCCTCCCCCTCTTTCTCTCTCTCTCCCATCTGTCTGTCTCTCTCTCTCCCCTCTGTGTCTCTTTTTCTCTCTCTCCCCCTCTGTCTCCCTCTCCCCTCTGTCTCTCTCTTCTCTCTCTCTCTCTCTTTCTCCCCTCTGTCTCTCCCTCTCCCCCTCTCTCCCCTCTGTCTCTCTCTCTCTCTCTCCCCTCTCTCTCTCTCTCTCTCTCTCTCTCCCCCCTGTCTCTCTCTCTCTCTCTTTCTCTCTCCCCCCTGTCTCTCTATCTCTCCCCCTCTGTCTTTCTCTCTCTCTATCTCTCCCCCCTGTCTCTCTCTCTCCCCTCTGTCTCTCTCTTTCTCCCTCTCCCCCTCTCTCCCCTCTGTCTCTCTCTCTCTCTCTCTCCCCTCTCTCTCTCTCCCCTCTCTCTCTCTCTCTCTCTCTCTCTCCCCCCCCTGTCTCTCTCTCTCTCTCCCCCTGTCTTTCTCTCTCTCTCTCTATCTCTCCCCCTGTCTATCTCTCTCCCCTCTGTCTCTCTATCCCTATCCCTCCCCCTCTCTCTCTCTCTCTCTCTCTCTCTCCCTCTCTCCCCTCTCTCTCCTCTCTGTCTCTCTCTCTCCCCCCTCTGTCTCTCTCTCCCCTCTGTCTCTCTCTCTCTCCCCTCTGTCTCTCTCTCTCTCCTCTGACTCTCTCCTCTGTCTCTCTCTCTCCTCTGTCTCTCTCTCCCTCCCCCTCTGTCTCTCTCCCTCCCCCTCTGTCTCTCCCTTTCTCCCTCCCCCTCTGTCTCTCTCTCCTCTGTGTCTCTCTTTCTCTCTCCCCCTCTGTGTCTCTCTCTCTTCTCTCTCTCTTTTTCTGTCTGTCTCTCTCTCTCTCTCTATCCATCTCTCTCTCCCTGTCTCTCCCACCCCCTTTGTCTCTATCCTTATGTGTCTCATTCTCCCCCATGGTCTCTTTGTCTGTCTCTCTACCCTCTGTCTCTCTTTGTCTCTCTCTCCCCCTCTGTCTCTCTATCTATGTCTCTCTCCCTGTCTCTCCCACCCCTTCTGTCCAATTTACATCTAATATCTAATTTCCTTCATTCTCTTGATATCCTTTGTTGAAAATCATATCTAAATATGCTCAGTAGCTGCTGATAGGTGGCTGCACAATAGATACCTCATGTGATTGGCTCACCCATGTACATTGCTATTTTTTCAACAAAGGATATCTAAAGAATGAAGGCATATCCTAGCCAGTGCCTCACCTGCCTCTGACCTCACTGCACGTCACTGCTTGTTATCAAGTATCAGGTCCAAAATATTATTATCTTTAGTAATTGCTTCCAGTGTGCAGTTTTTCTTATTATAAGATAACTACACAAACTGTATAATTCTTACTGAAAAATGAGTGTAGAGAAAATGTGCCACTGTTAATCTTTCAAAATTTCTGGCTGTTTCCCAAAATGTCACCATAATTATAAAAGCACATTGGACACATCTATGCTCGCTGGCACCAATATCAGAGAATCTGTTTCCAAAATAATGAAACTTACAGAAAATGTAAATTAACTGACATGTTTAGGTTTGGCACAAATTACAGCTAAGAGATATTCACACCATGTCTGGCAGTAAATTAAAGCGCACTGACCCAGAATTCTAAAATATATTACTGGATTAGCATTTGCTAACTTCTGGAACTGTTCCTAAACACAAACTGCCACTCTGGGACAGAGGTGAAAATGACTTCCATGCATACTGTATATCGATGGCTGAACTGCCTTTCTGAGTTAAACTTTAATGGCAGAAGAATCAAATCAGTCTTTCCATACACAACACCCATTGTAGGAAAAAAACAAGTAGTTTTCCTGTATGTAAGTGCATTTAAACAGTATTGTAGGGTATTTTATTGTACACAAATCAGCTGAGTACAACACAACTACAATAGGGTGTAAACAATTAATCTTTACATTGTCTTTTGGTTAAAGAAACATAATATATAATTCAAGCTGCACATCAAGTGTTCACCAATGCTGTGGGTACAGCTTGTTATTGGTGGATACGCAAGTCTGTTGTCATTCTTTGCTGGCCCACTTGCAATGTCTTTCTTAGAGCTGAAATGCATTATGCCTGTGTGTTTGACAGTGACTACAGGGCCCATTGGACAGAAACCTTGCTCACCCAGCATCGCGGCAAATGGGCAGTGTCTGTAGCCTGCAATTGCCATTGCACAAGCATAAGCTTGCATGGTAGCAGAGCTTGTCAATCATACTGGTCATACCTGGCTAGGATGATTTAACTCTACCACCCTTGAGGTGGTAGAATTGTTAAAAGAACAGTCTACTCCAGAATATGTATTGTTTAAAAAGATAGATAATCCCTTTATTACGCATTCCCCAGTTTTGCAGAACTAACATATTGTTTTACCTTTGTGATTGCCTTGTATTTAGGCCTCTGCACACTGCCCCCTTATCTCAGTGCTTTTGACAGACTTGCATTTTAGCCAATCCGTGCTGACATAAATCATTCCACGGGAGTGAGTGCAATGTTATCTATATGGCACACATGAACTAGCACTGTCTAGCTGTGAAAAACTGTCAAAATGCTCTGAGATAAAAGGCGACCTAGGCTTAGAAATTAGCATATGAGCCTACCTAGGTTCATCTTCCAACAATGAATACAAAGAGAACAAAGCAAATTTGATTGCAAAAGTAAATTGGAAAGTTGTTTAAAATTGCATGTCCTATTTGAATCATGAAAGTGTTATTTTCCCTTTAACTAGCAATAGTCTTAATACCGCTGCTAATTAACTAGCGTTGTTCACACAAGCCCTATCCATTTAACCTTTTTACAGGGCGTGAAAAAGATATCTTGTTTAAAAATCAAATAGTATAACACAGAAGTGCATATTATTTTTACAATTGTATGCCCCTTTAGCAGAGCACTATTTTATAAATATTATACTTAATACTTTGGGAACTATGTGGTTGATCACAATCCTATGCCTTTTTTCGTATATAACAATTTCAGAACATACTGTAAGCCGCTATTTTCATTGTATTTTTCTAGTAATAACAATGCCAAAATGCTTCTGCCATTAATACCCCAGGAGCTCGGAAATGTTACTTGCAGAAAAAAAACTAAAATCATGATCTGCATCATTAATCTCCTGTTTCCTAATTCTAAAATAAATCAAATGTGCACAATTAATGACAAAAAATAGTAATTTGGTGAGTTTAGCAATTACATTACAGGTTGATGTTGATTGATCCCCTTTTATAGCATGTAGTGATTCTAATATGTTACATGTGTGCAATTAAATAACCTGTTGTAATACAAAACCACAGATGTGTGTATATCCCTTTAAGTGATTTGAACAGGCACATTATTGGTATAGTAGAGTGTATTTGTTAGATTATGGATGTTGTTTAATAATGTGCTTATTATTCATTTGTAACTATAATCAATTGGGCAGGTAGTGTATCAGTTTGCTGACATTGCTTCATAATGTTATCCAATATGGGGTCAGGAGGTAATTTCTGTGTGTCTTGCCCTTGAACAAAAACAATGTTATATTTAAAAACGTTGGGGTAATTTGTAATAAGTGGAATAGTGTTGTCTGGAGATTTAACTAAATATTTCAGCTGTAAAAAATGTCCCTGTAAAGGTATTGTCAGTAAAACAAGATAGGCACATGAAAAGAAAAAACAGGACAAGCACATGTAAAGTAGAAGGCCTTTAATTGAGCCAATAATGTAAACAGTGCTTCCAATAAAAATGAATATGGCTATTTGTGATTGCATAGACATTAAAAAGGGCTCATATGTGTAAATTAACCTGCAGATAGTAATAGATTCGGATCACATGACCTAGCTACACATTTGGTGGTATGTATCTAACTATATAAATGTTTGTATACTCTTATTCACTGGTAATTGTGTATGACATAAATTAGTATAAATACCTTTTATAAAGGTATGTATCAATATTAATGTCTGTTTACTATGTAGCCTAGGTTCAATAACATCTGTAAGTTTAGAAAAATAAAAACATAATACCATCTCCAGGGGCGGACTGACAAGTTGGGCAAATCGGCCATTACCCGAGGGCCCGGCATCTTAGGAGGGCCCCATGCGTCATTCTGCAGCAGGATTTTTTTTTATATATAGTAAAATGTATTAAGAAAAATTATAAAAATTCTTTCTAATCATTTTTTCTTCTTCCTGGCTTTGATTTTGTACTAGTGGGGTGGATTTAGGGGGGGGGGGGGGGTGGCCTCTGTAAAGTGGATTGGAGTCATTGAGTAGCAGGCACAGATCGCTCCTGGTCTGTAATACATTGTCACACATCACATGACATGATCACGCATCTCTGTGATGTCAGCTGATATATCTGATCAGCATTAAACTAATGTTTTCCTTTCTGTGCCTTCATTTATTGCAGTAAGTGTTCCTTGTTCAAAAAATATGCAATTCAGAAATTAAATATTTATTTTTAATATAATTTATACTTTATCTTTCCCCTTTAGATGAAACTGATGAATACTTGTATTCATCTAAAGGGGGAAGTCAAAACTATATATATATTTTTTAGTAGACAACCCAAAGTATTGATCTAGGCCCATTTTGGTATATTTCATCCCACCACTTCACCTCCAAATGTGATCAAATAAAAAAAAATCTTTACCTTTATCACAAACTTTAGGTTTCTCATTGAAATTATTTACAAACAGCTTGTGCAATCATGGCACACATGGTTATAAATGCTTCTCTAGGATCCCCTTTGTTCAGAAATAGCAGACATACATGGCTTTGCGGTAATTAGAAGGCCACTAATTGCAGCTGTGCACCACACTTATATTATTCCCAGCAGTGAAGGGGTTAATCAGGTAGCTTGTAAGGTTAATTTTAGCTTTAGTGTAGAGATTACCCTCCCATCTGACACTTCCCACCCGCTGATCCCTACCTGATCCCTCTCAAACAGCTCTCTTCCCTCCCCCACCTCGCAGTGGTCACCCCCATCTTAAGTGCCGGCAGAAAGTCTACCAGTATTAAAATATAAGGCTTTTTTTTTATTCCATTTTTATTTATATTTTCTGCAGTGTAGGATCCTTACCCCCCAACCTCGCCTTACCCCCCAACCTTCCTGACCCCCCCTAATTTTTTGGACACAATGCAGCAATTTAAGGAAACAAAATTGTCTTTATATGGCAATTAAAACCATGGCAGGGGAGGGGTATATGAGGTGGGAGGAGCACAAGAGGTGGGAGGGGCAATGGGGTAGAGGAGGGGCAAAGGAAGTAGGTAGGTGGAGCAAAAAGGGGATGGGGGACCCTGCCACACTTTTGCACAGGGGGCCCTGGTTGGTACCAGTCCACCCCTGACCATCTCTGACTCAGCATTACTCCAAGATTCGTAAAGAAATTCCAAAAATATTGAAGTGACGGGGCATGATACTCCGAAATCACTTGAAAATTATGCTGCATATCTGTGAAAAGTTGACTAGAAAATATCACCTGAACATTTCTATATAAAAAAGGATGGTAATTTACCTCATTAGCCACATACCATTGTAAATGGGTCCTTGGTCTAGGACTTGCAGGGGAGCTTGCGTCTGGCATGTGCAGGTGCAGTCACTTTATTTCCCTCTTAACTTTAAGGATGTTTACTATGAAATATCACAAGTTTATAGTGAAATACCACAAGATCACAGTAAAGTGTGAACTCTGTACTGATGATGTTGATTGGCTGTTGTTTTTTTGACCATTCAGATAAAAGTAGCTTAAAGATAACTGTTCACAGAGCACTTATTCTGGGGACCTGAAGAAATTTTGAAGTAAAATATCTTCCTTTTTTGCACGTGATATTTTCTAGTCAGCTTTTTACAGTTATGCTGCATTTCTTTCAAAGGTTTTAGCCTATGTGTCCCTTTAAATTGATATTGCAACTAAAACAGCTGTATTAGTTATGTACTTCCAACTATGCTCATTGGCTTATACTTACTTCCTGCTAATACTCTCTGAGAATTATTAGGAGATGCTGTGCCTATAAGGCAAAAATTACATTAATAGGAGGTGCCAAACTAATACTGTTACTTTCAATTTTCATTTCCACAGTTGTTACTTTATTTTTTCAGGCTAAAACGCCTATAAGTTTCTTTAATGCCCTTTCAGTTCAGAAACTGCCGGTGCGTAATAAAAACAAAAAAATCCTACATCACCCCGTAAAAAGTCTAACCCGCCTCCCAAAAATAAACCCGCCACGTAAAAAACCCTATCGCAAATACTAATAAATGCATTAACCTCTAAACCGCCCCCCACACAACGCAATATATTTGTATAAACTATTAACCCCTAATCCACCCCCCCGCATCACAACTAATAATAAAAGTGATTACCCCCTAAACCGCCATCCCCCACAACGCAATATACCTTAATAAACTATTACCCCCTAATCCGCCATTCACCCACATTGCAATCTACCTAATAAATGTATTAACCCCTAAACTGCCATCCTCCCACAACACAATATACATTATTATCCTATTAACCCATTCCCCCACATGGGTTAATAGGGTAACCCTATTAACCCATTCCCCCACAACACATTACATTTAATTAAATTATTAACCCCTAAACTGCCATCTCCCACACACAAATAACTAAATTAATCACTAAGCCCCCAAACACCCCCTAAATTAACCCCAATTAGATAAAATAAAAAATACAGTTAAAATTAAATTAAAAAAACCTAGCATTACTTAAAAAACTAAGATTAAATTAAAATAAATAAATCTAAAATTACAAAAAATCAAAAACGTCTAAAATTACAGAAAAAATAAACTAAATTATCAAAAATAAAAAGAATAAACCTAATCTAATACCCCTATGAAAATAAAAAGCCCCCCAAAATAAAAACACCTCCTAAACTAAACTACCAATAGCCCTTAAAAGGGCCTTTTGTGGAGCATTACCCTAAGTTAAACGGCTCTATTACTTAAAGAAAATACTTAGTCCCCCCTAACAGTAACCCCCCCACCCACCAAACCCCCCGAAATAAAAAAACTTACACTAAAAAAACCTAAGCTACCCATTACCCCTAAAGGTGCATTTGTATGGGCAATTAAATGGGCAATCAGCTCTTTTGCAGCACATGAAAATAAAAAAATCCCTCATCTAGAAAAAAGCCACCCCAAAAAATAAAAAAAAGCCTAAGTCTAACCCCCAAATAGATACTCACCGTTCCTGAAGTCCAGCAATAAAGGTCTTCTTCCAGGCGGTGAAGGTCTTTTTCCAGGCGGCAACATCTTTTTCCAGTGCGGGGACCTCTTCTATCTTCATCCAGGGCAAAGGCGGCACGGAGGTGACCGCGGAGCAAAAACGCCGGCCGCAGAACCATCCAGCATGGAGGATCCTCTTCATGTGGTCACCGCCGCACACTGAAGATTGAATGCAAGGTTTATATTTGGGGTACCTTTCATTCCTATTGGCTGAAATTTTCAAATCAGCCAATAGGATGAGAGCTACTGGAATCCTATTGTCTGCTCAAATCATTCCTATTGGCTGAAATGTTCAAATCCGCCAATAGGATGAGAGCTACTGAAATCCTATTGGGTGTTCAAATCAGCCAATAGGTTTTCAGTAGCTCTCATCCTATTGGCTGATTTGAAAATTACAGCCAAATATTAATTTTCATGCCCATACAAATGCCCCTTTAGGGGCAATGGGTAGCTTAGGTTTTTTTAGCGTTATTTTTTTTTATTTTGGGAGTTTGGTGGGTGGGGGGTGTTTACTATTAGGGGGGACTTAGTAATTATTTATGTAAAAGAGCTGTTTAACGTAGGGCAAAAAAACTTTCATGTTTCAAATAGGGCATGTAATTTTAAACAACTTTCCAATTTACTTTTATCACCAATTTTGCTTTGTTCTCTTGGTATTCTTAGTTGAAAGCTAAACCTAGGAGGTTCATATGCTAATTTCTTAGACCTTGAAGGCCGCCTCTAATCTAATAGTTTTTCACCACTAGAGGGCATTAGTTCACGTTTTTCATATAGATAACATTGAGCTCATGCACTTGAATTTACCATGCAGACAGCTCTGATTGGCTAAAATGCAAGTCTGTCAAAAGAACTGAAATAAGGGGGCAGTCTGCTGAGGCTTAGATATAAGGTAATTACAGAGGTAAAAAGTGTATAATTATAACTGTGTTGGTTATGCAAAACTGGGGAATTGGTAATTAAGGGATTATCTCTCTTTTAAAACAACAAAAATTCTGGTGTTGACTGTCCCTTTAAGGGCTATTGGTAGTTTAGTTTAGATTAGGGGGTATTTTTATTTTGGGGGGCTTTTTATTTTCATAGGGGGTATTAGATTAGGTTTTTATTTTTGATAATTTGGTTTATTTTGTTCTATAATTTTAGACTTTTTTATTTTTTGTAATTTTACATTTATTTTTTTAATTTAATCTTTTTTTTAAGTAATGTTAGTTTTTTAAAATTTAATTTTAACTTAGTATTTTTTAATTTTATCTAATTGGGGTTAATTTAGGGGGTGTTAGGTTAGGGGGCTTAGTGATTAAAATGAGTTATTTGCATTGTATGGGGATGGCAGTTAAGGAGTTAATAGGTTAATTAGGTTTATTGTGATGTAGGGGAATGGAGGATTAGGGGTTAATACATTTTTTAAACGGACATTAAACCCAAAATGTTTCTGTCATTATTCAGATAGAGAATACAATTTTAAACAACTTTCCAATTTACTTCTATCATTTAATTTGCGGCCTTCTCTTGTTATCCTTTGCTGAAAGGTTTATCTAGGTAAGCTCAGGAGCAGTAGAGAATCTAGGTTCTAGCTGTTGATTGGTGGCTGCATATATATATATATATATATATATATATATCAATTGTGATTGGCTCACCAATGTGTTCAGTTAGTGCATTGCTGCTCCTTCAACAAATGATACCAAGAGAATGAAAAAATTAGATAATAGAAGTGAAATAGAAAGTTGTTTAAAATTGTATCCACTATTTGAATCATGAAAGAAAAAAATTGTGTTTCATGTCCCTTTAAGTGGTTTGCATTGTGAGGGATGGCAGTTTAGGGGTTAATCACTTTATTAGGTATATTGCATTGTGGGGAGTTGACGATTTAGGGGTTATTAAGTTAATTAGATATTTTGCGATGTGGGGTTTTGCGGATTAGGGGTTAATAGATTTTATTTAGTTATCGCGGTGGAGGGATGGCGGTTGACAGGTAGACATTGCGAATGCATTAGGTGTTAGTTAGAACTTCCAGGGAGATACGATACTTATATATTCAGCGCAAGGCTTGCTGCACCTGCCTTTGTGTGGCGACTCTGGCGAGGTGAAAATGGAGTAAAATGTCTCCATTTTCGCTGCATAAGTCCTTGCGCTGAATATATGATACCGATTTGCGATGCGGTTCTATGTTAGTTTATGGGAGTTAAATTAGCGGGCAACGGGCAAAATATACGCTCCACATTTATATGCGGCACCGTATATGTGATAGCAATACCTGACTAAAAACTGGCGACGCCGGCTTTTGCGGGCGAAGCCGCATATGTAATCTTGCCCTAGATGTTTTTTTGTAAACTTTCATTAGCTGTTTAAATATTGACAAAATAGTGTTAGGTTTTAGTGTCTATAAAACAATATTAGCTGCCATGTTGTAACTTAGGCTACCTTCTCTACTGAGACCGTTATAAATAGGTCACTAGAGATGTGCAGCCAATGGTTATGTGGAATATAACAGTGTTCTGCACTTCCATTTCTAACAGGAACTGAAAAGCTCCCAATTTTAGAATGGAATTACAGGAAAGGGGGATAAAATAAATAATGAAAGTATATTGCAAAGTTGTTGTTTTTTCTACATACGATTTATCATTTTATATTACCATCTCAAAGTGTTTAAAGCCCCTTTAAGTCTGAAAATTAAGAGTTCTCCCAATTGTGACAAATGCTAGTAAAAATGTGGAATGCTTCACAAGCTTTTTTAAATAAAGTGTAAATAGTTGGAAGAGTTTGGCTACTGAAAAACAATTGCAACAAACAAGGTGATAATACATTCCAAACATTTTTAAACTCACCTTTTATGTTAATTTATTTCAAGACTGCAGAACAATATTGTAGTTACAAGTTGTTTACTGAGACAATGTTGGGAGCAGGAACTTGAGAAGATAGAGAAGTTTATTTAATGGCATAGGGAAGTTTGGTACCCAAGATGTTTCATAACTACATTTCCCATGATGCTTAGGCCCTCTGCAGTGTAATTGAGCATCATGGGAAATATAGTTCTGAAACATCTGGAGTGCCAAGGTTCACCATCGCTGGCATAGGGTGGGTGTGGACAGAAAAGAAACCTAAATCTCAGGAAATACAAACAAAATAAATTTTAAACAAAAATACATAAAATACAGAGAGAGCACAATTAAATAATCACATTTTCTTCATAGAAGTAAAATGGTGTGAACAAATCAAGCTTAAATTATGTAACATGTTCATAAATAAAATATTAACATGGACGGTTTGTTCTTTATGTATTTGGAAGTAGAAAACATTTTAGGCAAATTCTGATGTAAAATGAAAAGAAAGGGTAAATTGTAGACATTGCACTGAGCTTCTTAGGAACTATAACAACCAGCAAGCAAACACACAAGACAGTCATCAGCAACAATGTATGGATTTTGTATGTCCTTGTTTCCCATTGGCTCCTTAAATGTTGCATCAAGGGGCCAGATTTAACAAGCAGCGGATGCTACTGAATCTGGCCGAAGTTTCCGGCTCGCCAACTGAAGTTAAGAAGCAGCGGCCGTAGATCGCTGCTCCTTAACTTCTAAAGTGGCGGACGGCAATCATCCCGATACGATACAATCTGGATAATTGACAACCCCTGCTAGCTGATTGGCCTAGAATGTGCAGGGGGCAGCATTGCACAAACACTTCACAAGAATACGCTGTTGGCATTTAGCGATGATTCGCTACAGCCCGGCACTTGATAAATTGGCCGCAATGTCTTTGAAATGCCTTTATGTATAACATAGGAGATTCAGATTTTCCAAAAATATGTAACATGTATCACACAGTAACGTATTCAAAGACGAGTGATTATTAGAAGTTAGAAAACAGTTTTGAAGGACACCAAAATTAAAGCAGAAAATAATTATTTCATACTGAATATTTAAAGGGACAGTAAACACCATAATTGTTGTTGTTTAAAAAGGTAGATAATCCCTTTATTACCCATTACCCAATTTTGCATAACCAACACAGTTATAATAATATACCTTTTACCTCTGTGATTACCTTGTATCCATGGCTCTGCAAATTGCCCCCTTATTTCAGTTCTTTTGACAGACTTGCATTTTTAGCCAATCAGTGCTTGCTCTTAGGAGCTTCATGTGCCTGAGCTCAATGTTATCTATATGAAACACATGAACTAACGTCCTCTAGTGGTGAAAAACTGTCAAAATGCTTTCAGATTAGAGGTGGCCTTCAAGGTCTAAGAAATTAACATATATACCTCCTAGATTTAGCTTTCAACTAAGAATACCAAGAGAACAAAGCAAAATTGGTAATAAAAGTACATTGGGAAGTTGTTTAAAATTACATGACCTATTTAAATCATGAAAGTTTTTTTTTTACTTGACTGTCCCTTTAAAGACTGGGATATACTTCTTTGTGTGCCTGTGTGTAATGACAAAGGCTAAAGGGATATAACACACTTTGTAAATGCAAGACTAGTCTTGCAATAAATACAATTTCAGCTGTGTGTGTAAAATTTTCAAATACACTGACAATTGTTTGGGGCAATTTTATTTTTCAATGGCAAAACCCAACCACCACTTGCGTTGTTTGGAGAAGCCAGTGCTTACTTGATTCTGAAATAGACAGGGCTTTTGGTTACCAGTATAATATCTCCTGAAGCCAGATAGGGACAGATATATAGAAGAGTTTGATATCTCAGCGTGCGCTACCTATTTTCAGGATTGGAAAATCTACAATTTTCAAAGTTAAACTAGAGGAAAATGGAGACAAAGTAAATCATGAAAGTATAGAATTATTATTTTTATAACTGTAATTAAGCATTTTATTGCACAATCTCAACATGTTAGATGTCCCTTTAAATCAATTTGACTCTCAGCATGGAAAGTAGTGATATAAGAAAGTTCAGAACAATCTTTATGTGCATAATGTGTTGGTTTTTAATTCACCTGATTTTATTGTTTTTTCTCTTTGCATCTTCAAACAGATTAGATCAATTTCCATTCATGTAAAAATAGCAGTTATAGAGGATATTATAGCACTTTTGAAAACAAATAGTACAAATAAATTCTAATAATATCAACAGGAAAGGATCACATTACTGTTATGTAGGATGTTAGCTGCCTTGAATATCTGGATCACAGCCTAACACATTATGCTAGTATGTATCCTCTGTAACACCAGTTAGGTATTCCTGGGTACAGATTTTATTTAACTCTGTCTAAACAGGGACATTATTGACAATTTTATTTTAAATGAACCATCATATAAATTATTAACCCTAATAAAATACAATATTAACTTATGGCTTGTGATATTATTTTTATTTACCTATAAAATGTTAAATAATGTTTGCTAATCTGTTATTGGTTATGTATTTTATGAACGCCACCTTATCCCTTTTATCACATGGTAAGTGGAACTTGATATAGAGATAAGGGGGAATTCAGAATTGTCATTATTCAGTAACCTTTAACATTTAATGTCATCTGGAAAATGTTAAACATTTTTTTGCTCCAAATAAACATTGTCTGCCCTACAGTTTAGAAAAAAACATAAACAAAGGGCGAGATTACATATGCGGCGCAAGCTTCAGCCCAACTGCTGAAACCTGCGCCGCCCGAAATTTCACCTTGCACATCGGGGTATCACATATACGGCGCCGGCAGTTCATAAAGTGCCGTAAGTCAGATAAACTAGCGATGTCCAGAAATGAGCGTATATACAAATTTCTGGAGTCGCCAGTGACTTACGGCCCTTTAGAAACTGCCGGGGCCTAAGAAAATAAAAACAAAATTATCAAATCTCCCGTAAAAATCTAACCCGCCTCCCAAAAATAAACCCGACACGTAAAACCCTTATATCCGCCATCAAACCCACATCACAACTAATAATACAAGTATTAACCCCTAAACCGACAACCCCCCACAACACAATAAGCCTAATTAAACTATTAACTCCTAATCCGCCATTCACCCACATCACAAACTACCTAATAAATGTATTAACCCCTAATCCGCCATTCACCCACATTGTAAAGTCCCTATTAAAACTATTAACCCCTAATCTGCCATTAATCTACATCACAAAGTATCTATTAAAACTATTAACCCCTAATCCGCCATTAACCCACATCACAACAAACCTAATAAATGTATTAACCCCTAATCCGTCATCAGCCCACATCGCAATAAACCTAATAAATGTATTAACCCCTAATCCGCCATTAACCTACAACGCAATAAACCTAATATATCTATTAACCCCTAATCCACCAAACCCCCACAACGCAAATAACTAATTAAATTACTAAGCCTTCTAACCTAACACCCCCTAAATTAACCCAATTACCTAAATTAAAAAATACTAAATTACAATTAAAATAAAAAAAGCTAACACTACTTAAAAATAAAAAATAAATAAAATTATTCTAAAATTACCAAAAATAAAAAATTCTAACATTACAGAAAATAATAAACAAAATTATCCAAAATAAAAAAATTAAACCTAATCGCTATGAAAATAAAAAAGCCCCCCCCCCCAATAAAAACACCCCCTAATCTAATGCTGAACTACCAATATTAGGTTTATTGCGTTTAGGGTTAATGGTGCATTAGGGGTTAATACATTTATTAGGTTTATTGTCATGTGGGTTAATGGCGGATTAGAGGTTAATACATTTATTAGGTTTATTGCGATGTGGGTTAATGGTGGATTAGAGGTTAATACATTTATTATGTTTATTGCGATGTGGGGGTTGGCGGATTAAGGGTTAATATACTTTATTAGTTATTGCGGTGGGGGATGGTGCATGCGTTAGGTGTTAGTTATTTTCAGGAGGTAGATAGATAGATATTACGCATGCGTTAGGTGTTAGTTACTATTTTTAGGGAGTTATTGTGCTCACATACTCAGCGCAAGGCTTGTTGCGCCTGCCTATGTGTGGCGAGGTGAAAATGGAGTAAAATTTCTCCGTTTTCACTGCATAAGTCCTTGCCCTGAATATGTGATATTGATTTACGACGCGGCTCTGTTGGCTTATGGAAGTAAAAATAGCGGCCGACGGGTGAAATATACGTTCCGATCTTATATGCGGCGCCGTATATGTGATACCAAAGCCGCATAAACACCGGCGTGGCCGGCTTTTGCGGACGACGTCGCATATGTAATCTTGCCCATAATGTTTAGCTACCTAACTTCCTAAGTGAATATTATGAATGATATGTCATACTAAACGTATATGTGTGAACAAAAGTATTCAGCAAATATTGACAACCAGTCACACTATAAAAAGCCATCAGTATAAACCACCATAAATAGTAATTGCTATGCAAAAGCTGTACAGCTCCAAGATATGCCCCTATTTTTAATAGATATTTGTATAATATTGTATTACAATTGTATATTTTATTTTTTTCTGTCGAGGTGGTAGTATTACTGATTCCTATTTTGATGGTAGTAGTATTGAAGAATAATCATTTATGGGTGCGTAGATCATACTAATTATATAGAATAATGGAATTTTTAGTTCTATGTATATAACTATTACATAATAGTTTACAATTATATATGTTATTTTCTTTTACATTGTAGCTGTGCTTGCAAACTCTTTATACAGTAACGCATACATGACCCCACATAGTCAAGTTGCCATTCCACCCCACCCACAAAAAACACACCTCACACTTTCTGTATGGGATTGAAAGGCCACAGCTCCTTTATTAACAAAACAAATAAATATAAATAACATTAACTTTTCAACCAAACACAGTGCTTGCCCCCACTATTCATTTCCACAAGCCCCGCCCCACTCAGGGGAGGCGCTACCACCATTAACCCAACCCCCTGCTGATGAAACAGAAAGTACTATCCACATCATTACAGGCGTAAGCCTCTACCAACCAGAGCAAGCACCCCGCCACTGCTGCAACACATTGTGTAACACGTCCTTTAGGGGAGGGAGGGCGGGAAATTCTCCCACCGTGCTGCTCCTGATAAAATGCCTTCTGCCACTTCCTGTTGAGGGTTTATAAACCCTCTTACTCAGCCCAACCCCTTGTCCTTTCTCTCACCCCATGCCCTGCTTCCTAGTTGGGGTCACATAACCCTTTCTTCTAGTCTCCTCCTTCAGAGTTATTACTTGACCCCACATAGTCAAGTTGCCATTCCACCCCACCCACAAAAAACACACCTCACACTTTCTGTATGGGATTGAAAGGCCACAGCTCCTTTATTAACAAAACAAATAAATATAAATAACATTAACTTTTCAACCAAACACAGTGCTTGCCCCCACTATTCATTTCCACAAGCCCCGCCCCACTCAGGAGAGGCGCTACCACCATTAACCCAACCCCCTGCTGATGAAACAGAAAGTACTATCCACATCATTACAGGCATAAGCCTCTACCAACCAGAGCAAGCACCCCGCCACTGCTGCAACACATTGTGTAACACGTCCTTTAGGGGAGGGAGGGCGGGAAATTCTCCCACCGTGCTGCTCCTGATAAAATGCCTTCTGCCACTTCCTGTTGAGGGTTTATAAACCCTCTTACTCAGCCCAACCCCTTGTCCTTTCTCTCACCCCATGCCCTGCTTCCTAGTTGGGGTCACATAACCCTTTCTTCTAGTCTCCTCCTTCAGGGTTATTACTTGACCCCACATAGTCAAGTTGCCATTCCACCCCACCCACAAAAAACACACGTCACACTTTCTGTATGGGATTGAAAGGCCGCAACTCCTTTATTTACATAACAAATAAATATAAATAACATTAACTTTTCAACCAAACACAGTGCTTGCCCCCACTATTCATTTCCACAAGGCCCGCCCCACTCAGTGGAGGGGCTACCACCATTAACCCAACCCCCTGCTGATGAAACAGGAAGTACCATCCACATCATTACAGGTGTTAGCCTCTACCAACCAGAGCAAGCACCCCGCCACCACTCACCCCCCGGGTGAGGACCAACACCCAGAGCCAAGGCCCTTTCAATCCCTTCCTTCAACGTGAAATTAAATAGATGTAAACCCACCTCATTCAGGTGAACCCCATCCTTCAAGTAGAAGCACTTCCCCGATTCTCCCTCAAATTCTACATGCCACAAACCCACACCCCCAAACCTTCTCACATATCCGCTCACCATCCTGTTAATCTTCTGTCTGGAAGCCTCCAACCTCCCTGAATCCCAAGCTGACCTCCACACCAAATGGCTCTCAATCTCAGACCACACTATGATCAAACCAGGGAAGAGCTGCTTTAAGCGGTCCATCCCCCTCTTGATGTTGTCCACCAACTCCTTCTGGGACATAAATCCCAGGTCATTCCCACCCACATGTACAACCAGAATTTGAGGGGGAGAAAACAGTCTGTCATGCTCCACCACCTTTCCTAACAACTGACCCCACTTTTTTCCCCGCACCCCAAACCACTTCAACACGACTTGCTCCCTAGGCAGCCCCAATTGAGTTCCATCTTCCTTCACCGCGGCAGCCTTCCTAGCCCAATACACGTATGAATGTCTGATCACCCAGCATCTCACCGGACCTGCCAAGAAAATAAAGCCATGTAAACAGCCGCCCCCTTTTAATTACACTCTCATCCCCGGCCTAACATACCCCCAGAACCTCTCAGACCACCATCTACCAATCCTCTTAATCACTGCCACATCCAGACCCAACTCAGCAGCCTCAGTCGCTGCCCCAATTCTAGATTAATGGGACCCAAACTCCATACCCCCCAATCCTAATGCCCCCAATGCCTTCCGGAATACCAATACAAATTGGAATTGTGACAATACAGACCCGTCCTCATGCACCAAAAATGGGCCACTTCTCCCCGGGCGGAGGCTGAGGTAATGTCGGACAGCTGAAACCGGGCAACACCGCCCACCCATTTCTCTCACTCTGATCAGACATTCTCTCCCGCCTGGTCAGTCTTAGACCTCCTCAACCACACCTCTAATTTTCCTTCCTTTAAGACCACCTCATCCCTGCGGATGCCCCCCTCATCCTTCCTATTCCGTCCCACCAACTCCGATATCCTGAACACCCCAAAAAAGGCCAAAATAAATGCTTTCTTAAACAGTATCTCCTCAAACCCTGAAAAACACAAATCTTTCAAACAACTTGTAACCTTTTCCAAAATTGCAAACGTCACCGGCATTCTGCCGTCCTTCCGCCCTTTTCCCCGACACAAACCTCTAACTGCCATCCTGACCACAAACACCTTTGTTAAATCCTCCAACAGCTGGAATAAAAAGGCTAATGCCACCACCCTTTTCCGTACCTCAGAGGGCGACAGGCCTTCCTCCCCCCATCTCGTTACCTAGGCCAACAAAACCCCCATCTGAATTCTCCCACCCCTCATCAAATGTCTTCCCCCCTCTAACTCATACCATTTTCTCCAGACACGGGCATACGCCCTCCACGTGGCATGAGCCAGGGCCCCCTTAATCAGACTGATCACCCCTGGCCACCCAAACTCCACAGGTCCCTCAGGAAGGCTGCCCCCTCCTCATCTGCTTCCGGCGCCGCCAGGGAGAACCAATCCCACTGGAAATGGGACAAAGAGTCAGCGATAACATTCAGCTTCCCTGCAACATGAATAGCTCTGAAAGATACATTGCTGCGCAGGCATTCCAATGCAAACTCTCTCAATAACCTTACCACCGTCGGAGAATTAGCCGTAAGCCTGTTAATAGCCATGACTACCCCCAAATTGTCTGAGTGAAAACTGACCCTCTTTTCCATCAAAATGTGGGACCACACCCGTAGCGTGACAACCAGAGGGAAAAACTCTAAGAACGTGAGGTTCTTCGTCAAACCGGCTTCCCCCCAGTTAGGAGGCCACGCCTCAGCGCACCACCTGCCCTGCAAGTATGCCCCGAACCCATGGGCTCCGGAAGCATCTGTGAATAAACACAAGCTTTCATCAGACCAACTCACTTCCTGGATAATCAACCTCCCATTGAACTCGTCTAAAAACGTCAGCCACACTCGTAGGTCATCCTTCAGTTCCATCGTCAGCCTGATATGGTGCCTTGGCTCAGACACCCCCACCTTTGCCAAAGACAGCTGACGGCAGAATACCCTGCCGATTGGAATAATCCGGCAGGCAAAATTGAGTTTACCCAGCAATGATTGAAGCTGCCGCAACGTGACCTTCTTAGAGGCCAACACCTCCCCGACCACCTTCCGAAGGTCAACCAGCTTGTCCTCTAGGAGTCTGCTCTCCATACGGATAGTGTCCAGCTGGATACCTAGGAAACTCAATGAAGACACCGGACCCTCCGACTTATCCACTGCGACTGGGATACCAAAGTCGCGCGCCACCTCCCTGAATACTTCCACCAAATGCTCACAATCTCCGGAACCCGCCACCCCAACGAATAAGAAGTCATCCAAATAGTGTACTACTGATGCTTTCCCTGACTTCTGCCTCACCACCCATTCCACAAAGGAGCTACATTTTTCAAAGTACGAGCAGGAGATGGAAGACATCGGGAGACATAGGTCCACAAAGAACGAACCCTTAAAGCAACAGCCCAGCAAATGATGGGACAGCGGGTGGACCGGCAAGAGCCGGAAAGCCGATTCCACGTCCACCTTGGCTAACAACGCCCCAGGCCCCGCCACCCGAACCAGTGACACCGCTTTATCGAATGAAGCATAGTTCACCGAAACCAATTCCGGATCAATGCCATCGTTAACAGACAACTCCTTAGGGTGTGAAAGATGATGGATCATCCGGAACTGTCCTGCACCCTTCTTGGGGACCACCCCCAGCGGAGAAATCCGCAATCCCATCAGCGGCAGCTCTTCAAATTGCCCCGCCATCATCCCCAACCCAACTTCCTTGAACAACTTCTCCCTTACCACCGAGGGAAATTCCCTAGCCAATTTCAAATTGCCCCCAAAAACCTCCACCCCTTGTTCTTTAAAACGGAATAATAAAACCTGAACTAAACCCCGTCAACAATAATTCTGCATCTGCCGCCTGCCCTTGCCTACTGGCGTACTACCTTAACCATGGCACCATCCTTCTACCCTCACTGGGATCCGTGCTCGTATTATCCACCTCTCCTGGCTTGCCCCCCTGCCTCGCTTTCTTGAAACATTTTGCGAAGGAATGGATCCCTCCACACCCTGAGCACTCATGATTGTACTTGCATGATGCCCCAAATCGGCACTGCCCTTCATTAAACTGGAAGCAGAGGCCCTTGCTGATAACTGTCGATGTGTTTCCGCTAGCTCCCCCGCTTCCCGTTCCTGGATTTGCCCCCCGAAAGGACTGAGCCCCCCGCAGAGGCGTCATAATCTCTAACCAAATACCCATGTCCCTATCGTCCCACCGCATCTGTGCCCTCACCACCATCCGGTGCCTGAACCTATCGTGATACTGCCACCAGGCCATCCCACCATATGTTCTATATGCATTTGCAATCTAAACATAATAATAAAACAAGGAAGACCCATGCTCCGGAAACTTCTCACTTACCACACTCGCCAGTATACAAAAAGCCCTTGACCAGTTCCCAAATGTCTTGGGCAGCTTCCTCCAACGCTTCTTCCTCTCCTCCTTCTTCCCCTTCTCCTTATCATCCTCCTTCACCTCCAGCACGTGATCCAAGGAAAGCAGCGACAGGATCTCCAAAAATTCCCTCTTCCAGATCTTCTCCCTTGTCTCACTAGGGAGGTGGATCCCCAACTGACCCACTAAACATAAGCAGGGCCTCCTCAAGGCATCCTCCACTGCTCACCACTCTTTCCGTTGCCACCGCACCTCCGCTCTTCTGCAGGGGGACAGACTGCACCTCTCCTCCCGTCTGGGCACATGATGCTGCTGGTGACCCCCCCAGCCCCTTTGACTTCTCCAATGTGGCAATTAACCCCTTTAGCCCGGCCAACAACACCTCTCTTTCACCAGACAAACCATCATTCACCCTAGGAAGCAGCTCAGTCATCTCACCTGTCGACTGCGCCGCTGTTGCAGGTCCCTTTCTCCTGTCTGTGTCTGCGACTCCCCCGTCTGGC
This sequence comes from Bombina bombina, assembly GCF_027579735.1. NCBI lineage: Eukaryota > Metazoa > Chordata > Amphibia > Anura > Bombinatoridae > Bombina > Bombina bombina. The sequence continues at coordinate 323,123,870 of NC_069500.1, read as the reverse complement.
CTGCTGCTCCTATCCCGTCTGGGACCCCCCGGTCTCCTGGCCATTTCTCCTCTGTCTGCCTCCAGGAGGCGTCTAACTCGACCTCTCCTAGCAGGGGACCTCCATCTGCCGTATCTGCTCCTGTCCCTGTTAACCCTGGCCCATGTTGACGACACCACCTCGGTTCCTCCAGTCCTCCTGCTCAATGGCGACCTGGACTTCTTACACTCTCTAGATGAGTCCCATCTCCTCAGGGGGGTAGTATCCCTCCCGGTCCCTGGTCCGGAGCTTGCAGCCTGTGAGGAAGAGGCACCAATCAAATCCCTACCTCTTTGCCCACCCGCCCCCTCTCCCTCCTCCCACCCCCTCCCTGTCTACCGTCCCCTCGCCTCCCTGTTGCGGGGACAACAACCTCAAAAGCTGCGACAAAGTAGGCATACCCCTACCTGGCCAGCTGTTACCGCTCCTGTTGATGTGCCTTCCATTGGATCCTTGTCCTCCCCAAAGTCACCGCTAGCTTCCTCATCCCTGGCTTCACTTCCTCATCCCTGGCTTCGCCAGCAACCTCTCCCCTGGCTGTAATGGCACTTTCCTCTGCAAGACACAAAAACAACCATCAACACTCCCGCCTCACCTCCTCGTCACCTTGTCCCTCAGGCCCCCTACCCCCCCCAGGTATCAGCTCCCACTGCAGCATCACCCCCCTGCCTGTCATCCCTCAGGCTCATCCGCTCCCACTGCAGCATCACCCCCCCTTGCCTGTTATCCCTCAGGCTCATCCTCACCCTCTGCCGCATCCAAAGCATCCCCTGCTGCCCCACGGTGCCATCACGGTGACGGTGACATCCCGCTCACCGCTCCTACCTCCTGGGCTTCCTCCCTCCCCTCCGACCGGCGTCTCCAGCTCCACCCCTTAAGCCCCGCCCCTCCCGTTGCCGTCCTCCCGGCTCCCCCGTTACCCAGCTTCCGCCACCATAGACCCCCATACCCTAGCCTCCTACCTTCCACCGGCATCCTTGCCCCGGATCGAGGAGTCCTCCATCTCCCTCTGGCTACGTTGGGCCCCGGCTGAGGCCGCCTAGCCATGACGTCATCCGCCTCCTCTGTCCTAGGCCGCAAGCCCGTCTTGGGCCTGGCCGTGACCTCCTGTCCTGCTGCACCCTGCGTTCCAGCCAGCTCACCACTGGTAGATCCCCTGCTTCCCCTCCTGGGCCTACCGGTGCCAAGGTCCGGACTCAGACGTTCTGGAGGCCTCAACCTCCTTGCCGGCCGTCCACCCCTCCTGTCAGCAGGCTCACTGGGACTGGGAACCACTCTCTCCTCTGCTGGGGCTGCCTCCCCAGCTGTGCTTAACCGCTCCCCTGCCTGTTATCCCTCAGGCTCATCAGCTCCCACTGCAGCATCACCCCCCCGCCTGTCATCCCTCAGGCTCATCCGCTCCCACTGCAGCATCACCCCCCCTTGCCTGTTATCCCTCAGGCTCATCCTCATCCTCTGCCACATCCAAAGCATCCCCTGCTGCCCCACGGTGCCATCACGGTGACGGTGACATCCCGCTCACCGCTCCTACCTCCTGGGCTTCCTCCCTCCCCTCCGACCGGCGTCTCCAGCTCCACCCCTTAAGCCCCGCCCCTCCCGTTGCCGTCCTCCCGGCTCCCCCGTTACCCAGCTTCCGCCACCATAGACCCCCATACCCTAGCCTCCTACCTTCCACCGGCATCCTTGCCCCGGATCGAGGAGTCCTCCATCTCCCTCTGGCTACGTTGGGCCCCGGCTGAGGCCGCCTAGCCATGACGTCATCCGCCTCCTCTGTCCTAGGCCGCAAGCCCGTCTTGGGCCTGGCCGTGACCTCCTGTCCTGCTGCACCCTGCGTTCCAGCCAGCTCACCACTGGTAGATCCCCTGCTTCCCCTCCTGGGCCTACCGGTGCCAAGGTCCGGACTCAGACGTTCTGGAGGCCTCAACCTCCTTGCCGGCCGTCCACCCCTCCTGTCAGCAGGCTCACTGGGACTGGGAACCGCTCTCTCCTCTGCTGGGGCTGCCTCCCCAGCTGTGCTTAACCGCTCCCTTATCCAGATGACTCCCTTCTGCCTGGCCACCTTTATCAATTCTGCCAGCAAGGCCTCCATCTCAGGTAAGGTAAAACAAAATTATCCCACCGTGCTGCTCCTGATAAAATGCCTGCTGCCACTTCCTGTTGAGGGTTTATAAACCCTCTTACTCAGCCCAACCCCTTGTCCTTTCTCTCACCCCATGCCCTGCTTCCTAGTGGGGTCACATAACACTTTCTTCCAGTCTCCTCCTTCAGGGTTATTACTGGAGAGATGTATCTGATCCATTTGTTTAGCTGGTACATTGAGGATCACAGTATGATGATCTTACATATGTATTTAGTACAGAGAGGTTGGCCATAGGATGAAATAGGTTTTCACACATTACATATTTGTAGTGGCAGCTTTTTACTGGTGTTTTCGGTCATTCGCATGAGTTTACATCAGTTATGATATTCAATTACTTTTCATTTATTTAATCAATCAATCAATTCATTAAACATTCTTCAAAATCATCAAAAACTTTTTTCTTTTTTTTTTTAGGATTCCCATGTTTAAAGGTATAGGAAACCCCCAAAAAAGTTTTCAGATTTAAAAACATCTCAAACTATACTTATTGTTCACAAATAACATTGTTAAGCACTTTTTTTGTTTACCTGTAATTTTACTTAGAAATTATGTATTCTGCCAACCCCCCCCCCCCCCCCGGATCGTCATTATGCAGATCAAATTGGAGTGTTCTACCTAGGTAGAATGATAATGGCGGCCCGCATGGACAGTATGCCAAGTCCTGAACCCACGCATGCGCAAAAAACTGATTGTCCACCTTAGGAGTATGCAGGCACGTCATGAACCGTGCATCAGATGCAGACCAAGAGGCGTGGGAGCAGACCTTTGAAGATGGAGACTGTGCCATTACTGTCTATTGCTCATGCGACTGCTCACAGTTACTAATGCGTATGCGAGGATGAATGACATCGTGAATATGGTTGAATCCTTACTATGCAAATTATGCTAATTTGTGGTGCCGTACTATTGGCCGATGCGACTGCATGAATAATGAGTGAGTCCATCCTTTATTTTGGGGCGGTCGTTGGTGACTAGTGATGTCGCAAACCTAAAAAATTGGGTTCGCAAACGGCGAACGCGAACTTCCACAAAAGTTTGCGAACGGGCGAACCGGGCGAACCGCCATAGACTTCAATAGGCAGACGAATTTTAAAACCCACAGGGACTCTTTCTGGCCACAATAGTGATGGAAAAGTTGTTTCAAGGGCACTAACACCTGGACTATGGCATGCCGGAGGGGGATCCATGGCAAAACTCCCATGGAAAATTACATAGTTGATGCAGAGTCTGGTTTTAATCGATAAAGGGCATAAATCACCTAACATTCCTAAATTGTTTGGAATAACATGCTTTAAAACATCAGGTATGATGTTGTATCGATCAGGTAGTGTAAGGGTTACACCCGCTTCACAGTGCGCAGTGTAGGTGATATACCTGCCTTGACCATGCTTTGCAGACCAGGTATCATTGGTCAGATGGACCCTTGCCCCAATACTGTGTGCCAGACATGCCATTATAGCAGACTTATATGGCTTTGGCGTTGCTTTTTGGTAATTAGAAGGCTGCTAAATGCCACTGCGCACCACACGTATTTTATGCCCAGCAGTGAAGAGGTTAATTAGGGAGCATGTAGGCAGCTTGTAGAGTTAATTTTAGCTTCAGTGTAGTGTAGTAGACAACCCAAAGTATTGATCTAGGCCCATTTTGGTATATTTCATGCCACCATTTCACCGCCAAATGCGATCAAATTTAAAAAAATACAGCTTGTGCAATTATGGCACAAATGGTTGTAAATGCTTCTCTGGGATCCCCTTTGTTCAGAAATAGCAGACATATATGACTTTGGCGTTGTTTTCTGGTAATTAGATGGCCGCTAAATGCTGCTGCGCATCACACGTGTATTATGGCTAGCAGTGGTAAAAAAAATTGTTTACTTTTTCACAAACTTTAGGTTTCTCACAGAAATTATTTACAAACAACTTATGCAATTATGGCATAAACAGTTGTAAATGCTTCTCTAGGATCCCCTTTGTTCAGAAATAGCAGACATATATGACTTTGGCGTTGTTTTCTGGTAATTAGATGGCCGCTAAATGCTGCTGCGCATCACACGTGTATTATGGCTAGCAGTGGTAAAAAAAATTGTTCACTTTTTCACAAACTTTAGGTTTCTCACAGAAATTATTTACAAACAACTTATGCAATTATGGCATAAACATTTGTAAATGCTTCTCTAGGATCCCCTTTGTTCAGAAATAGCAGACTTATATGGCTTTGGCGTTGCTTTTTGGTAATTAGAAGGCTGCTAAATGCCACTGCGCACCACACGTGTTTTATGCCCAGCAGTGAAGGGGTTAATTAGGGAGCATGTAGGCAGCTTGTAGAGTTAATTTTAGCTTAAGTGTAGTGTAGTAGACAACCCAAAGTATTGATCTAGGCCCATTTTGGTATATTTCATGCCACCATTTCACCGCCAAATTCGATCAAATTTAAAAAAAAACAGCTTGTGCAATTATGGCACAAATGGTTGTAAATGCTTCTCTGGGATCCCCTTTGTTCAGAAATAGCAGACATATATGACTTTGGCGTTGTTTTCTGGTAATTAGATGGCCGCTAAATGCTGCTGCGCATCACACGTGTATTATGGCTAGCAGTGAATGGGTTAATTAGGTAGTTTGTAGGGAGCTTGCAGGGTTAATTTTAGCTTTAGTGTAGAGATCAGCCTCCCACCTGACACATCAGACCCCTGATCCCTCCCAAACAGCTCCCTTCCCTCCCCTCCCCCACCCCACAATTGTCCCCGCCATCTAAACTACTGGCTGAAAGTCTGCCAGTACTAAAATAAAAGGTTTTTACATTTTTTTTATTTTTTTTTTAGCATATTTACATATGCTGTGGTGTAGCATCCCCCCTTAGCCCCCAACCTCCCTGATCCCCCCCAAAACAGCTCTCTAACCCTCCCCATCTGCCTTATTGGCGGCCATCTTGGGTACTGGCAGCTGTCTGCTATTATTTCACAGTCAAAAAAGTGTTTTTGTTTTTTTTAAATGTACACTACTGTTACACCAGATATGAGTGGTGGCACTGTGCAAGTGGGCATAGTATATGCTGTGAGCCTGACACACATAATGGCAGGCAGGCAACTGCTATTAGATTACACAGGAAAAAAAAAAAAAAGCAGACTGATGTTCTAGCCCTAAAAAGGGATTTTTGGGGTGCTGTCCTTACAGCAGAGATCAGATGAGTCCTTCAGGACTGTAGTGGACACTGAATACACTAGCCTAGCTATCGATTTCCCTATTAAATCAGCAGCAGCTACACTGTCCCTCCTCTCACTAAGAATGCAGCTTCCAAATGAATCTAAAATGGATGCTGTCCAGGAGGTGGGAGGGTCTGCTGCTGATTTACTGTAATGTGTGTATTCTGACTGTGAGGTACAGGGTCAAAGTTTACTTAATGATGTCGAATAGGGGGCGGATCACTGGGACTGGGAACCGCTCTCTCCTCTGCTGGGGCTGCCTCCCCAGCTGTGCTTAACCGCTCCCCTGCCTGTTATCCCTCAGGCTCATCAGCTCCCACTGCAGCATCACCCCCCCGCCTGTCATCCCTCAGGCTCATCCGCTCCCACTGCAGCATCACCCCCCCTTGCCTGTTATCCCTCAGGCTCATCCTCACCCTCTGCCGCATCCAAAGCATCCCCTGCTGCCCCACGGTGCCATCACGGTGACGGTGACATCCCGCTCACCGCTCCTACCTCCTGGGCTTCCTCCCTCCCCTCCGACCGGCGTCTCCAGCTCCACCCCTTAAGCCCCGCCCCTCCCGTTGCCGTCCTCCCGGCTCCCCCGTTACCCAGCTTCCGCCACCATAGACCCCCATACCCTAGCCTCCTACCTTCCACCGGCATCCTTGCCCCGGATCGAGGAGTCCTCCATCTCCCTCTGGCTACGTTGGGCCCCGGCTGAGGCCGCCTAGCCATGACGTCATCCGCCTCCTCTGTCCTAGGCCGCAAGCCCGTCTTGGGCCTGGCCGTGACCTCCTGTCCTGCTGCACCCTGCGTTCCAGCCAGCTCACCACTGGTAGATCCCCTGCTTCCCCTCCTGGGCCTACCGGTGCCAAGGTCCGGACTCAGACGTTCTGGAGGCCTCAACCTCCTTGCCGGCCGTCCACCCCTCTTGTCAGCAGGCTCACTGGGACTGGGAACCGCTCTCTCCTCTGCTGGGGCTGCCTCCCCAGCTGTGCTTAACCGCTCCCTTATCCAGATGACTCCCTTCTGCCTGGCCACCTTTATCAATTCTGCCAGCAAGGCCTCCATCTCAGGTAAGGTAAAACAAAATTATCCCACCGTGCTGCTCCTGATAAAATGCCTGCTGCCACTTCCTGTTGAGGGTTTATAAACCCTCTTACTCAGCCCAACCCCTTGTCCTTTCTCTCACCCCATGCCCTGCTTCCTAGTGGGGTCACATAACACTTTCTTCCAGTCTCCTCCTTCAGGGTTATTACTGGAGAGATGTATCTGATCCATTTGTTTAGCTGGTACATTGAGGATCACAGTATGATGATCTTACATATGTATTTAGTACAGAGAGGTTGGCCATAGGATGAAATAGGTTTTCACACATTACATATTTGTAGTGGCAGCTTTTTACTGGTGTTTTCGGTCATTCGCATGAGTTTACACCAGTTATGATATTCAATTACTTTTCATTTATTTAATCAATCAATCAATTCATTAAACATTCTTCAAAATCATCAAAAACTTTTTTCTTTTTTTTTTAGGATTCCCATGTTTAAAGGTATAGGAAACCCCCAAAAAAGTTTTCAGATTTAAAAACATCTCAAACTATACTTATTGTTCACAAATAACATTGTTAAGCACTTTTTTTGTTTACCTGTAATTTTACTTAGAAATTATGTATTCTGCCAACCCCCCCCCCCCCGGATCGTCATTATGCAGATCAAATTGGAGTGTTCTACCTAGGTAGAACGATAATGGCGGCCCGCATGGACAGTATGCCAAGTCCTGAACCCACGCATGCGCAAAAAACTGATTGTCCACCTTAGGAGTATGCAGGCACGTCATGAACCGTGCATCAGATGCAGACCAAGAGGCGTGGGAGCAGACCTTTGAAGATGGAGACTGTGCCATTACTGTCTATTGCTCATGCGACTGCTCACAGTTACTAATGCGTATGCGAGGATGAATGACATCGTGAATATGGTTGAATCCTTACTATGCAAATTATGCTAATTTGTGGTGCCGTACTATTGGCCGATGCGACTGCATGAATAATGAGTGAGTCCATCCTTTATTTTGGGGCGGTCGTTGGTGACTAGTGATGTCGCAAACCTAAAAAATTGGGTTCGCAAACGGCGAACGCGAACTTCCACAAAAGTTTGCGAACGGGCGAACCGGGCGAACCGCCATAGACTTCAATAGGCAGACGAATTTTAAAACCCACAGGGACTCTTTCTGGCCACAATAGTGATGGAAAAGTTGTTTCAAGGGCACTAACACCTGGACTATGGCATGCCGGAGGGGGATCCATGGCAAAACTCCCATGGAAAATTACATAGTTGATGCAGAGTCTGGTTTTAATCGATAAAGGGCATAAATCACCTAACATTCCTAAATTGTTTGGAATAACATGCTTTAAAACATCAGGTATGATGTTGTATCGATCAGGTAGTGTAAGGGTTACACCCGCTTCACAGTGCGCAGTGTAGGTGATATACCTGCCTTGACCATGCTTTGCAGACCAGGTCTGGCACACAGTATTGCCCCAATACTGTGTGCCAGACATGCCATTATAGCAGACTTATATGGCTTTGGCGTTGCTTTTTGGTAATTAGAAGGCTGCTAAATGCCACTGCGCACCACACGTATTTTATGCCCAGCAGTGAAGAGGTTAATTAGGGAGCATGTAGGCAGCTTGTAGAGTTAATTTTAGCTTCAGTGTAGTGTAGTAGACAACCCAAAGTATTGATCTAGGCCCATTTTGGTATATTTCATGCCACCATTTCACCGCCAAATGCGATCAAATTTAAAAAAAACAGCTTGTGCAATTATGGCACAAATGGTTGTAAATGCTTCTCTGGGATCCCCTTTGTTCAGAAATAGCAGACATATATGACTTTGGCGTTGTTTTCTGGTAATTAGATGGCCGCTAAATGCTGCTGCGCATCACACGTGTATTATGGCTAGCAGTGGTAAAAAAAATTGTTCACTTTTTCACAAACTTTAGGTTTCTCACAGAAATTATTTACAAACAACTTATGCAATTATGGCATAAACAGTTGTAAATGCTTCTCTAGGATCCCCTTTGTTCAGAAATAGCAGACTTATATGGCTTTGGCGTTGCTTTTTGGTAATTAGAAGGCTGCTAAATGCCACTGCGCACCACACGTGTTTTATGCCCAGCAGTGAAGGGGTTAATTAGGGAGCATGTAGGCAGCTTGTAGAGTTAATTTTAGCTTAAGTGTAGTGTAGTAGACAACCCAAAGTATTGATCTAGGCCCATTTTGGTATATTTCATGCCACCATTTCACCGCCAAATGCGATCAAATTTAAAAAAATACAGCTTGTGCAATTATGGCACAAATGGTTGTAAATGCTTCTCTGGGATCCCCTTTGTTCAGAAATAGCAGACATATATGACTTTGGCGTTGTTTTCTGGTAATTAGATGGCCGCTAAATGCTGCTGCGCATCACACGTGTATTATGGCTAGCAGTGGTAAAAAAAATTGTTCACTTTTTCACAAACTTTAGGTTTCTCACAGAAATTATTTACAAACAACTTATGCAATTATGGCATAAACAGTTGTAAATGCTTCTCTAGGATCCCCTTTGTTCAGAAATAGCAGACTTATATGGCTTTGGCGTTGCTTTTTGGTAATTAGAAGGCTGCTAAATGCCACTGCGCACCACACGTGTTTTATGCCCAGCAGTGAAGGGGTTAATTAGGGAGCATGTAGGCAGCTTGTAGAGTTAATTTTAGCTTAAGTGTAGTGTAGTAGACAACCCAAAGTATTGATCTAGGCCCATTTTGGTATATTTCATGCCACCATTTCACCGCCAAATGCGATCAAATTTAAAAAAAACAGCTTGTGCAATTATGGCACAAATGGTTGTAAATGCTTCTCTGGGATCCCCTTTGTTCAGAAATAGCAGACATATATGACTTTGGCGTTGTTTTCTGGTAATTAGATGGCCGCTAAATGCTGCTGCACATCACACGTGTATTATGGCTAGCAGTGAATGGGTTAATTAGGTAGTTTGTAGGGAGCTTGTAGGGTTAATTTTAGCTTTAGTGTAGAGATCAGCCTCCCACCTGACACATCAGACCCCTGATCCCTCCCAAACAGCTCCCTTCCCTCCCCTCCCCCACCCCACAATTGTCCCCGCCATCTAAACTACTGGCTGAAAGTCTGCCAGTACTAAAATAAAAGGTTTTTACATTTTTTTTATTTTTTTTAGCATATTTACATATGCTGTGGTGTAGCATCCCCCCTTAGCCCCCAACCTCCCTGATCCCCCCCAAAACAGCTCTCTAACCCTCCCCATCTGCCTTATTGGCGGCCATCTTGGGTACTGGCAGCTGTCTGCTATTATTTCACAGTCAAAAAAGTGTTTTTGTTTTTTTTAAATGTACACTACTGTTACACCAGATATGAGTGGTGGCACTGTGCAAGTGGGCATAGTATATGCTGTGAGCCTGACACACATAATGGCAGGCAGGCAACTGCTATTAGATTACACAGGAAAAAAAAAAAAAAGCAGACTGATGTTCTAGCCCTAAAAAGGGATTTTTGGGGTGCTGTCCTTACAGCAGAGATCAGATGAGTCCTTCAGGACTGTAGTGGACACTGAATACACTAGCCTAGCTATCGATTTCCCTATTAAATCAGCAGCAGCTACACTGTCCCTCCTCTCACTAAGAATGCAGCTTCCAAATGAATCTAAAATGGATGCTGTCCAGGAGGTGGGAGGGTCTGCTGCTGATTTACTGTAATGTGTGTATTCTGACTGTGAGGTACAGGGTCAAAGTTTACTCAATGATGTCGAATAGGGGGCGGATCGAACATTGCATATGTTCCCCCGCCGAGGCGAACGTGAACATGCTATGTTCGCCGGGAACTATTCGCCGGCGAACTATTCGCGACATCACTACTGGTGACGTTTTCAGCCAAAATTAAATTATAATTATTTAATATATGCAAGCTTCGTTTAAAAAAATTAGTAAGTGAATTTAATTCTCTATTACTTAATACTTAAACTAACTAATAATGTAATTCTTAAAGCTTTACAAAATGAAATATTTCTAACCCTTTAATGGAGAAAGATGCTAATTTGCTAATTGGTTTAATAGTTCTCAATTTGTTTGTTAATTTTTAAGAATATTTGAATGTCAGGCTGATGAGGGATAATTTAGCTATTCTTGCTGAAACAGGCCAGCAAGACACAGCTGTATGTGTCTTCTACATATACAGATAACACAGATATACAGTATTTGTTTTCCAAGGCACAGGCTAATTTGATAGTTCCTGACTTTGTGACCAGTGATATCTCATCTAGCATGTGAACCCTGGCCAAGTCATCTGCTTAAAGGGATATGAAACCCAAATATTTTCCTTCATGATTCAGATAGATCATGTGATTTTAATCAGCTTTCTATTTTACTTCTAGTATACATTTTTCTTCATTCTCTAGGTATCGCTTGTTGAAAAGCAGGGAAATGAGCAAGCCCATTTCCAGAGCACTATATGGCAGCAGTTTTTCAAGAATATTATCATATTTTCAAGAGCACCAGAAGGCAGCGCTATTTTCTGTCATGTAGTGCGCCAGATGGCTACCTAGGTATCTCTTTAACACAGATTATCATGAGAATAAAGCAATTTTGATAATAGAAGTAAATTGGAAACATTAAATGGTGGTTCTCTGTCTGAATCACAAAAGAACATTTTTTGGGTTTTATATCCCTTTAAACAACTTTCCAATATACTTGTATTATCAATTATTTTCATCTCTTGTTATCTTTTGTTGAAAAATAAGGAGGAAAGCTCATGCACGTGTCTGCAATACTATATGGCAGCAGTTTTACAAGAGCGCTAGATGGCAGCACTTTTTAATTCTATGTATAGTGGTCCAGACATGTGCATGCTGCATATCTAGATATCTCTTCAATAAAGAACACCACGAGAACAAAGCAAATGTGATAAGAGAAGAAAATTGAAAACTTTTGAATAAGTGTATGTCTCACAAAAGACAAAATGTGGGTTTTGTAGTCTGCGTGCCCCAGTAGTTTCCTAGTTGTACAGGGCAGCTAATGGTACAGAGCAAATTATGGAAGATGGAAAAGGGGTTGTGTTGAGTGGCGCTCTGGTGGGAGCTGGAGGATGTTAATTGGCAACAATCAGATACTAAAAAATCAGATGTATAGAAAAGAATATTTAATTCATATGAACTACGTAAAACCAAAGATGACAAATGAAATAACTGTCAGAATATGCGTAAAAAATGTTGTGACCACAACTATAAAACAAATTTGATTTAAGAAAATACAACACAGTACACAAAAAACCAGCTGCAGTTTAAAATGTAATCGAACACGATTAATAAGTGAAATTATAGCATAACTCTGTGACTCAAAGCCATTAAAATTAAGAAGTGTTGAGGTCGGTATATTCTATTTCAGTAATTCTATGTTACCGTTCCATACATAGGCAGCTCACTAGGATGGAAATTATGGAAGATGACAGGGAATGTAAAGGTTTATTATTTAAAGGGACATAAAACCCATTTTTTTTTTCTTTCATGATATAGATAGAACAGATTTTTTAAGCAACTTTCTAATTTACTTCTATTATCAAATTTTCTTACGGCTAGATTTAGAGTTTTGTCGGTAACGACCCGCGTAGCTAACGCTGGCTTTTTTCTGGCCGCACCTTTTAAATACCTCTGGTATTGAGAGTTCACAGAATGGCTGCGTTAGGCTCCAAAAAGGGAGCGTACAGGCATATTTACCGCCACTGCAACTCTCGATACCAGAGTTGCTTACGGACGCGGCCAGCTTCAAAAACGTGCTCGTGCACGATTCCCCCATAGAAAATAATGGGGCTGTTTGAGCTGAAAAAAAACCTAACACCTGCAAAAAAGCCGCGTTCAGCTCCCAACGCAGCCCCATTGTTTCCTATGGGGAAACACTTCCTACGTCTGCACCTAACACTCTAACATGTACCCTGAGTCTAAACACCCCTAGCCTTACACTTATTAACCCCTAATCTGCCGCCCCGCTATCGCTGACCCTTGCATATTATTTTTAACCCCTAATCTGCCGCTCCGTACACCCCCGCCACCTACATTATCCCTATGTACCCCTAATCTGCTGCCCTAACATCGCCGACCCCTATATTATATTTATTAACCCCTAATCTGCCGCCCCCAACGTCGCCTCCACCTAACTACACTTATTAACCCCTAATCTACCGACCGGACCTGAGCGCTACTATAATAAATGTATTAACCCCTAATCCGCCTCACTCCCGCCTCAATAACCCTATAATAAATAGTATTAACCCCTAATCTGCCCTCCCTAACATTGCCGACACCTAACTTCAAGTATTAACCCCTAATCTGCCGACAGGAGCTCACCGCTACTCTAATAAATTTATTAACCCCTAAAGCTAAGTCTAACTTTAACCCTAACACCCTCCTAAATTAAATATAATTTAAATCTAACGAAATAAATTAACTCTTATTAAATAAATTATTCCTATTTAAAGCTAAATACTTACCTGTAAAATAAACCCTAATATAGCTACAATATAAATTATAATTATATTATAGCTATTTTAGGATTTATATTTATTTTACAGGTAACTTTGTATATATTTTAACCAGGTACAATAGCTATTAAATAGTTAAGAACTATTTAATAGCTAAAATAGTTAAAATAATTACAAAATTACCTGTAAAATAAATCCTAACCTAAGTTACAATTAAACCTAACACTACACTATCAATAAATTAATTAAATAAAATACCTACAATTATCTACAATTAAACCTAACACTACACTATCAATAAATAAATTAAATACAATTCCTACAAATAAATACAATTAAATAAACTAACTAAAGTACAAAAAATAAAAAAGAACTACGTTACAAAAAATAAAAAAATATTTACAAACATTAGAAAAAATTACAACAATTTTAAACTAATTACACCTACTCTAAGCCCCCTAATAAAATAACAAAGACCCCCAAAATAAAAAAATACCCTACCCTATTCTAAATTACAAAAGTTCAAAGCTCTTTTACCTTACCAGCCCTGAACAGGGCCCTTTGCGGGGCATGCCCCAAAGAATTCAGCTCTTTTGCCTGTAAAAAAACATGCAATACCCCCCCCCCCAACATTACAACCCACCACCCACATACCCCTAATCTAACCCAAACCCCCCTTAAATAAACCTAACACTAAGCACCTGAAGATCTTCCTACCTTATCTTCACCTCGCCGGGTATCACACCGATCGGTCCTGGCTCCAAAATCTTCATCCAACCCAAGCGGGGGCTAGACATTCATCATCCGGCGGCTGAAGAAGTCCAGAAGATTCTCCAAAATCTTCATCCTATCCGGGAAGAAGAGGCGATCCAGACCGGCAACCATCTTGATCCAAGCGGCATCTTCTATCTTCATCCGATGAGGACCGGCTCCATCGTAAAGACCTCCAGCGCGGATCAATCTTCTTCCGACGACGTCCAACTGAAGAATAACGGTTCCTTTAAGGGACGTCATCCAAGATGGCGTCCCTCGAATTCCGATTGGCTGATAGGATTCTATCAGACAATCGGAATTAAGGTAGGAAAATTCTGATTGGCTGATGGAATCAGCCAATCAGATTCAAGTTCAATCCGATTGGCTGATCCGATCAGCCAATCAGATTGAGTTTGCATTCTATTGGCTGTTCCGATCAGCCATGCCCCGCAAATTGCCCTATTATAGCTATTAAATACTTCTTAACTATTTAATAGCTATTGTACCTGGTTAAAAAAAATACAAAGTTGCCTGTAAAATAAATATTAATCCTAAAATAGCTATAATATAATTATAATTTATGTTGTAGCTATATTAGGGTTTATTTTACAGGTAAGTATTTAGATTTAAGTAGGAATAATTTATTTAATAAGAGTTAATTTATTTTGTTAGAATAAAATTAAATAAAATTATATTTAACTTAGGGGGGTGTTAGGGTTAGGGTTAAAATTAGCTTTAGGGGTTAAAAAATGTATTAGAGTAGCGGTGAGCTCCGATCGGCAGATTAGGGGTTAATACTTGAAGTTAGGTGTCGGCGATGTTAGGGAGGGCAGATTAGGGGTTATTACTATTTATTATAGGGTTATTGAGGCGGGAGTGAGGCGGATTAGGGGTTAATAACTTTATTATAGTAGCGGTGCGGTCCGCTCGGCAGATTAGGGGTTAATAAGTGTAGGCAGGTGGAGGCGACGTTGAGGGGGGCAGATTAGGGGTTAATAAATATAATATAGGGGTCGGCGGTGTTAGGGGCAGCAGATTAGGGGTACATAGCTATAATGTAGCTGGCGGCGGCGTGCGGACGGCAGATTAGGGGTTAATAATAATATGCAGGGGTCAGCGATAGCGGGGGCGGCAGATTAGGGGTCAATAAATATAATATAGGGGTCGGCGGTGTTAGGGGCAGCAGATTAGGGGTACATAGGGATAACGTAGTTGGCGGCAGTGTACGGAGCGGAAGATTAGGGGTTAAAAAAATTTATAGAGTGGCGGCGATGTGGGGGGGCCTCGGTTTAGGGGTACATAGGTAGTTTATGGGTGTTAGTGTACTTTAGAGCACAGTAGTTAAGAGCTTTATGAACCGGCGTTAGCCCAGAAAGCTCTTAACTACTGACTTTTTTCTGCGGCTGGAGTTTTGTCGTTAGATTTGTAACGCTCACTTCAGACACGACTCTAAATACCGGAGTTAGAAAAATCCCATTGAAAAGATAGGATACGCAATTGACGTAAGGGGATCTGCGGTATGGAAAAGTCGCGGCTGAAAAGTGAGCGTTAGACCCTTTCCTGACTGACACCAAATACCGGCGGTAGCCTAAAACCAGCGTTAGGAGCCTCTAACGCTGGTTTTCACGGCTACCGCCAAACTCTAAATCTAGGCCTTAGTTTTCTTGTTATCCTTTGTGGAAAAGCAGAAATGTAAGCTCAAGAGTGTGCACATGTCTGCAGCACTATAAAGCAGTAGTTTTGCAACAATGTTATACATTAGCAGGGGCACTAGATGGCAGCACTATTTCCTGTTGTGTAGTGCTTCAGGCATGTGCATGCTACCTACCTAGGTATCTCTTCAACAAAGAATAACATGAGAATTAAAAAATTGATAATAGTAAATAGTAAATTGGAAACTTTTTAAAAATTGTGTCCTCTATCTGAATCATGAAAGAATTTTTTTGGGTTTAATGTCCCTTTAATTAGCCAGGGAGGTGCCCCTCTGGGGGAAGGAGTTCTTAGGCAGCTGCATGTGTTGCTTGATATAAAAAAAATGTTTTGTAACCCTTTCTACCAGCTAGCACTTAAAGTTTAACAATAGTATATCAGTGAACACCCAGGAACTAAAGTATAGCTATGTTGAATTACTATCATGACTCGACAGCTGCGCTGGATGTTACACTGAGACCGTCTGTCCTCTCAATTATTAAATTACTTTTTGCCGCACTGTATTCTCCAACACTAAGGTACAAATAAAGAAACAAAACACACAAACTTACAGATTTTAATAACCTGTATGTGCCCAAATACAATCCAACTGGTAGAAACAGAAATCTGTTACTTCTACACAGAGACACAAGTGACACATCATAGAAAGCAAAACAGCTTCTGACTGGATGACAGCTAAACAGGGATATTTACATTGGTGTCAGAATAGCATTAGTGTTTTGAACATTCAACATTTCCTTAAAGGACCACTAAATACAGTAGACTTGTGCATCATAGAAAGACAATGATTTAACACCTACTCTAAATTTCAAATAAGCAGTAGATTTCTTTTCTGTCAAATTTATTTTTTCTCCCATTGTCCGGCCCCCTACATCATTGTGACCGACATCAACCAATCACAGACTAGTATATGCATACCCTGTGAGCTTGTGCACATGCTCAGTAGGATCCTGAGCCTTTTAACTAGACTATAATGTGATTCAGAACTTAAATGGACATTAAACAATTTGTGATGTATTATCTCATAATTTATTTTGCCTACATTTCTTGTAATTTAAGTTAGAATTGCAGTTTTTCTAGTGGCTGCATATTTCAGGAGCTTGACCCTGCAACATTCTACAGAGATTGCTTGATCGGTGTAGGTTCTCATCTATATTTGTCTCAAACTGTTCACGTCAATGGAAAAAAAGATAATTATACTCAAAAAAAGTATCAAGGGTGTGTCCTTGGAGTGTAAATGATACAAATTGTTTCTTAAAATGATTGAAATAATTTTAATTAAACACCTCTTGCTTTTGCATAAAAAGAATGTGCTCCCTAAATCAGCCAAAAAACTAGTCATTAACCTGGGTTTCCACAAATCTGCATAAAGCAGCTATTTTGAGAACCTAGCAGAATTTGCTTTTGTTCCTCCATAGGGAATGTAGTACAAGCACAATTTTTATACACTCATGTATAATATATATACATTATATTTTTTTACTTATCCTTATTTTGAGTCTTTATGTGCAAACCCCCTGCAGTCTGGAGTTATAACATGCATTGTATAATGACTACTGTACTCCTGTGACTTGTTATTTTGAGTATTTGAAGGCCGCTGCTTTATCATGGCAGTATGTGTTGTCTGTGAAGATCAGCCTTGGTATTGTAGCTTTTCTTAACTTGACTCAGAAGGGAACAGCTGCGGAGTGAGAGCTCTAGTAACAATACATTCCTCTGAAGGATAAAACGCAATGTTTTCCCACAGGAGCCACCAGACAAGACAGATGCTTCTATAAATACAAGTTCACAGACTCCTCTGATTAGCAATGAGCATGTGAAAATAGCAATTTATGATACAGGGAAACCTAATATGAAAATGAGCGTTATAAATATGCTGAGTATTTCCACAAATCCAGACCATATTTAGAGCATAGACAAAAAAATGACATCCATGAATATCTTGGTTTGTATAGAGCAGGTGTTTCTGTGTAAGGATGACGGTGAAATGTTGAAACATTAATACCACTAGTTTATGGTTTCAAATCAAAGCAAAAACATTACTATTTCTACTGCCTCACAACTTTACTAATGTTTAAAGTCATAACATTAGAAATAAAACTATTTTAATTTGTACTGAAACTAGCACGTGTGCAAATTACTCATACTCCAGTATCATTGGTTGAGAAGGACAACTCCCACAGCTCTAAAACTTGTAAATGTAGTTGGTGTTGTATTATTTACCTAGTGTGCACTAAGAAATGTAGCTTTGCAGTAAGCAAGAAGAGCATATTAACAGAACAGTAAATTAAGTTGTATTTATTTAACACATACCATTATTAATGGTATTTTTTTTATATATATATAAGATTATAAACCAATCAGAAGAATGAAGGGGTTCAATATAATATAGTTCAATTCTAAATAGTTAAAATAACCAGGATTGTGGCTATTGAGATTATAAGTAAGATTGAACCTTGTAAGAGGCTGGTCCTGTTGCAAATGGGTATTTAGGTTTTTGTTTTTAGACAAGTGGTTTGTGGATAGGGTTTAGATTAAGTGGGTTAGAGATTGTACAGTGGGATCATATTGGAGCTTTACACATGGGGGGATTATTATGGGGTAATTTAGAGGTATGGGTGGGTTTGCTATGGCTGGGAGATCAAGGTTAGTAGAATAGCAGTGGGAATCCTAAAGCCTGTGTTTATATGTGATGGGTAGAGGTCTTGGTTTATGTTTGCAGTGTTATGTTATCAAAAGCCCAATGCTAAAAGGACTGTCACAATAGCGCTACGTTATAAAGGTATCCAGAGCGCAATCAAGATTAATCAACTAATCTAAAAATCTCCCTGAAAAAGGCAAATGATTATAAATCCTTTGGGGGAAAAAAGTGATTAAAGGGACAGTATACACCAATTTTCATATAACTGCATGTAATAGACACTACTATAAAGAAGAAGAATATGCATAGATACTGATACTAAAATCCAGTATAAACTTACTTAGAAGCTCCCAGTTTATCACTGTTGATAAGTTTAGTCTGGGACACCCACTGAAAGGGGCTGGGTAAACAAAAAGAGCAGGCACTCTAGATATAATTATATATATATATATATATATATATATATATATATATATATATATATATATATATATATAAATATTTATATAAAATACATAGAACATATTGTGCTATGTGCAGAACATTGGAATGTGAAATATTTACAGTAAATACACACTATAATGCATATTGCATAAGAATGCTTTTACATGTTTTCATCTACTTAATAGCAAAGGACTCCAATGCACTTATATATATATATATATATATATATATATATATATATATATATATATATATATATATATGTGCATTGGAGTCCTTTCAGTTTAACCAGACCTGAGCTATCGAGTAGATTTCAAAGGAACAAGGTCTTCCTGTCTATAAATCAGTCCAGATTGGAATGCATAGAAAGAACTGTTTGCAGAAAAATGCAAGTGAAGTCAGTGTTGTGTGAATATTTTTATTAGGTTTATAATGCTGTTTAGCAAATGTTTTTGTTCATTTAACTTAGTTTAATTATATATTCTGTGTTGTGTAATTATTTTATTAGGTTTATAATGCTGTTTAGCATTTAAAGTCTTCATTTCAAAGCTTTAAAAATAATGTTTTAGGTGTTACTTATGACAATTTTGAGAGGGCCTGGAACCTATCTCCCTCACTTCCCATTGACTTACATTATAAACTGGGTTTCAATTTACAACGGTTTCGATTTACAATCATTCCTTCTGGAACCTAACCCCGGCGTAAACTGAGGGCTACCTGTATATGTATACATATGTATTTATGTGTTTATATGTGTATATATGTCTGTAAATTATTATTATCGGTTATTTGTAGAGCGCCAACAGATTCCACAGCACTAATATATACACATATCAATACATATGTATACATATATAGACATGTATATATACATGCATATCCATCATTAGAGATGTATATTTATGTATCTCAATGTTAAAGTCCTTTACCTGCCTTTTTTTACTTTCTTCTAACACCTGAGATCTCATACCTTTGAGCCCTCACAACTTTTGTGTGCAATATTCTTTGTGAATACTTTTTATTATAAGGTGTTATTATGAGTGTTATTATGAGTTTGTGAAACTTTTTATTTTCGCAAAACAGTTAACCACAGCTCTGAGATTGCGGTAATCATTCTAGCGTAAATTGCGATTGCGCTCAACCTGTAACATTTAACCTGCACACAATCGATCGTGAAAAACCGCATGCAAATGTTTGCGCTCCACTTGTAATCTGGCCCTATATGTAACGAAAAATCCTAAATATCCAAGAACATACCCCACTTAAGAAACAAAATATTTAATTTACAACAGTTATACATGAAACTGACTGACAAACAGCAGTTATCAGATCAAACAATATAATGAGACACATGAGGGCAAATAAAGTCTTAAATTTCACAGTTCCCAAGCCAAATTGGCAAATAGGTCGCTTCCTCTTCAAATATTCTTCTTGTGACAACAAGGGGTATCCAATCTAGATAAAAAGGAACAGGGCATCCCAATGGTGTGATATCTTCTGACTTCACAGGTGACAATCATATAAAGAAACATACTCACCTGACAAAACGATCTCAGTTTATTGAGAAGTCGGAGGCAGAACAATCGCATTGCAGTATCAGGTTTCGGCTATCTCTCCTCTTCGAATATCTGCATTTGGGATCATTTTCCACAACTATAATCCTCTGGGAGCTCAAGCCAGCTGGGCGGCTTCTAACAGTCCAGCCTGCATGCATAGCACCTCTTTGGTGTAATTCAATCTGTGAGTAAGTTTCTTTATTTGATTCTCATCTGTGAAGTCAGAATATATCACACTTTAGGGGGGGCGCCCTGTTCCTTTTTATGTTATCAGATCAAACAAATAATAGCATAGGATCTGAATTGTTTTAAAATATTTAAATGCTAAAGGTTGCAAGTCACACTAAGAATAGCATTCAATAGATGGTCAGCAGAAAATAACATATAATAACAAGTCATTTGAAAGCAGAAAATTGACTTCAGCCATAAGCAACCAAGCTCGACCACACAAAGGGAGGTTTATGTAATCCCCTGGGCACTCCACCGTACAGTAATCCAATGCAAGATCTCCAGAACAGTGTACTTATAAGCAAAGCATCTTTGATATTATTAGAAATAGAGAAAAGAATGAGACTTCCAAAAAATAAAATCAGCCTTTATTTGGTATCAAGTTAAAAGGAGCACAAAAAAATAAAATCAGCTAACTGGTCTTACGCGTTTCGGCAGGTGCCGTAATCATAGACCTCACAATGGACTAGTCAGCACAGTTTAAGAACAGATTCAAGTAGTTTCATTGGTTGGTTGCTAATTGGAGGCTAACACCTCCAATGCAACATTTGAACAAACAGGTACATTATTATTATTATTACTGCTGTCAGATCTATATACAATTCCAGATGTGAGTAGTATAGTGATTATACATATGAAATGTTTTTTGCATATTAACAATAAATGACAAAATAAAAGAAACAAAGCCAAAAATGTGTTTAATATCTACCAGTACAACTACAAGAAGGTGCAGCAATACATCAAAGTGAGTGCAAATATGCGTCATACAATTATGCAAATAATGCACATACTGACCCTGGAGAACAAGGACAAAAGAAAAGAGAATGAGAATGCTGTATATCATTACATACCTATGTAGTGTATACATTCTTTAACACAGAGGTAAGAAGGCCATAAGGGGAATCTACCAAATCTATCATATATATGGAACCTAACCCTGACCAAGCTGTATTGTGCACAATATATTATATACAATAGTTGAACTTAAGTCTGAGAATGACACAAAGAACATCACACAGTTGGAGCTAGTGCATAAATAGATATAATGAATTCACTATATTATATACAGTGATCCACAATCATTTATTATGTCATACTCAGAATTAAAACCCTTGGGCAATTGAGTATTCAGTTTGAAGATCCAAAAGACCTCTTGTTTAGACAATAGTTGTTCTCTATTTCCACCTCTTTTGGGAATTCTCACTGTCTCAATTGCCCTCCATTTGAAGGTGTCAACATTCCTCTGATGACTCCGAAAAATGTATAGATAGTGCCGAACAGTGCTTATCATTAGTAATGTAACCCAAGTGTTCACGAATTCTTGACCTTACAGTTCTAGTGGTCATACCTACATACTGTTTTGTATGTGCTGTGCATTCTATAAGGTACACTACATAGCATGTTGAACAATTAATTAAATTTAATTTAATCAAATTATGTCAAACTGAATCAGTTCAACTATTGTATATATATTGTGCACAATACAGATTAACCAGAGTTAGGTTCTATATATATGATAGATTTGGTAGATTCCCCTTATGGCCTTCTTTCCTCTGTGTTAAAGAATGTATACACTACATAGGTATGTAATGATATACAGCATTCTCATTCTCTTTTCTTTCTTCCCTTATTCTCCCGGGTCAGTATGTGCATTATTTGCATAATTGTACTACTAACCATATTTGCACTCACTTTGATGTATTGCTGCACCTTCTTGTAGTTGTACTGGTAGATACTAAACACATTTTTGGCTTTGTTTCTGTTTTGTTTGTCATTCATTGTTAATATGCAAAAACCATTTCCATATGTATGATCACTATACTACTCACACCTGGAACTGTATATAGATCTGACAGCAGTAATAATAATATTGTACCTGTTGGTTTAAATGTTGCATTTAATTTGCCTGTTTTGCAGGAGAGCCAAATAATTTAGCGCTCCACTTGTAATCTAATCCAAAGAGTGATAGAATTTGCAGGAGTACGTATCCAATAAGTAGGATCATCTCAAATGAGGCTATCAGTCACCTTATTATGGTACTGGATATAGGCAAGAGCAGCAGAAAACATGAGAACAATCTTGTCTTTTGATAGATCTTAGAAATGAGTGAATGTTCTCCACTGTCTGCATTAAGTCAAAGTCTTGTGGGTGCTTTACTGGGGGGTTGGATTGGATTAATCCAGAGATAATTGTAATAATTGTGTAAACCGGTTCACTCTGGTCAGGAAAAAACAGTTAACACTGTACCTGGAAAATGCCACTAAAAGATGACCAACGATAAGATATTTTGCGTATTATAGTAGGTCTTGAATGACACACAATGTTGCAACTGAACATGGTGGCAATATATTAATATTAATAATGTTATATTTAATAAAAGCAACAGAGGTGGCTCTAGACTTAGTGAAGCCTTAGGCAATACTAAAATATGAGGCCCCTTATTTGTATAAACAATATTTTTCATAAGAGGTTTACCAAATGAAAGGAGCCTTGAATTTTACTTCTGGATCATAACTTTTTGCATCACATTTTTGGTTTTACATATATTTATACACAAACACCCTTGTCTGGACCCTAAGAAGTATGTGGCTGGGTCAGTATTCTTACTGGCTCCTAAATGTGAAATAAATATATTATTTAAAAATGAAGTCATAAAGCAAGGTTGCTTAAAAGAGCATTTTAAAGGGACACTGAACCCAAATTTGTACTTTCATGATTCAGATAGACCATGCAATTTTAAGCAACTTTCTAATTTACTCCTATTATCAATTTTTCTTCATTTTCTTGGTATCTTTATTTGAAAAGCAAGAATGTAAGTTTCGATGCCGGCCCATTTTTGGTGAACAACCTGGGTTGTTCTTGCTGATTGGTGGATAAATTCACCCACCAATAAACAAGGGCTGTCCAGGGTCTGAACCAAAAAAAAATGCGTAGATGCCTTCTTTTTCAAATAAAGATACCAAAAGAATGAAGACAAATTGATAATAGGAGTAAATTAGAAAGTTGCTTAAAATTGCATGCTCTATCTGAATCACGAAATAAAAAATTTGGGTTCAGTGTCCCTTTAATGCAAACTATAGCTAAAGAATCTTACAATCTGATATACACATTGCTTGTATTTGTCCGTCATCACAGGCAACAGATTAAATATTATAGGTCACAGACTAAATACTGCAAACTATAGTCTTGCAGATCAGACCCTAGAATAGATATATAGCCTCCTGCCTCCCATTATGCCAAATATATGCCACAGCAAATCACTGACCAGATGCATTGCCCTAATGTATCTAATATGCAAGGAATATGCCACATTAGTCCCATGCACCCTTTTATGCTGAATATATGCCACATCAGACCCCAGGACCAAATGCAAAGCCCTCTTATACCTCCACTTATACTAGATATATAGTAAATCAGACCAGTTGCACCAGATACATGGTCCCCTGCTCTCTTCATAGGCTAGATATGTGTCACATTAGAGCCAGAACTCCAGACAATATACATGAATTCCTGAAGTACTTTAGACAGATTATGTGCTCCATCAGTACTGCAGACCAGTTGTTCAGTCCCCACATAGCCTCAGGTAAATTCCATTACTGGCTCACAGCCAGATGAGTGTGTGTCAGTGCATATACATCTATAAATGTCTACACACACTATACTTGGTCTCTGCAAACCAGGCATTCATTGAACATAGGGCTTATTGAAGCAAGAGTCCCTTTACTATAATGTGCCAAAACACTTCTGTTCCACCTCCTGCTCATGCCTATTAATATTAGACTATATGACTGTGGGAAGCAGGTGGTCTGGGCTACTATGCTACCAACAACTGTTTGTCCCATAAAAAAAGGAAGATTTTTTAATATGCCCCTGTGTGAGGTCCCACCATAAGTGAGGTCTTAGGTGAGCGTCTATTTGGCCTAATGGTAGAGCCCACCTCTGAGCAGCAATTGCCCTGTTTTATTGTATTTTAGATGAAATTGTTTGTAGTACTTTAGAACAGCATAAATTCCCAGAATTCCAAATAACAAAGTATTCATACTTTTAAGGGGTTTCTGCCAAAACATTTACTGCAACCAATTATTTTCTTTAATTTTATTTTTTATAATTACACCAACTTACAGCATATATGCTTACCCCATGATATCAAAAATGTCACAGTGTTCATGTATATTCAGTATTAGGGAAGGTATGGCACATGTAAACACAGACTAACTACCAGTACAATAGTAAGAAGAGATGTTCTTACATCTGTATTTTGGGGCCCATATTCCACTGTTATTGGCGCAAGTGAAAATGTATACACAGAATGTATCCAAAACAAAGATGTTCACTGCTTTTAAGGCTTAAAAGGCTATGTAAAAACAGAGGACAGAAGGCACTTATTGTTACCAGCTATTCCATGTGGTTCACATAAGTAATATTTCATGGGATTCACATTCTTTCTTTGTTCATCAGATGATTTTAATTTGAGCCAGTAAGAGCTATGACTAAATGCATCATAGGGAATTACTGCTATTGTTTCTAAAGACGTGCAATCTCAATGTAAGCGCTAATGCGCAAACCTTTCTTAAAAATGGAAACAGCTTTATTGTCCAGAGGTCAGCAACCATTTATGAGAGGTGTACCAAAATAATACTGATAAGAAACCCTTCACGCCAGCTTAATTGTTTAAGGTATAATAATTATTAAAAACAAATATAAAGAGCAAACATCAGAATAGTCCTCCTGTAGCACCTTTGTCAGTCTCATAGCAACATCAGACCCCATGTCCCAG
The DNA here is from genome assembly GCF_027579735.1 of Bombina bombina. Classification (NCBI taxonomy): domain Eukaryota; kingdom Metazoa; phylum Chordata; class Amphibia; order Anura; family Bombinatoridae; genus Bombina; species Bombina bombina. Next base: position 323,098,881 of record NC_069500.1, on the reverse strand, counting down.
ACCCCTGGCCCTTTTTTAAAACCTTACCTTGCCCAGCTGCTATAGGCAACCTTCTTTTTTTCTACAATATGGTGTGATTTCTCTTATTCATCTTGCTGGGGCATCTATGAGGGAAGATGAGTACAGTACTGGGTCATACTGCCACACTGCCTGGCAACCAGGCATAAAGATGTGTCCCCACTTTGTCCAGTCCTATGAGTGCTCCAAATGGCAATAGTGCTGTAGTTTAATGCTGGCCCCTGTCTTATGCCCTGATATTCAAAGAATCCTGGGAACAACGAGAAACTGCCTTTCTGGCCTTGTTTGGCTATGCAGTCTGTTAGTCAGCTGATATATTCTAAAAAAGGGGGCAGACCTGCAAAGTGCGGTTTCTTGAAAAATCCACCGACATTGCCACTCATCTGCACTTTCAGAGGGCCCCCACGGGCCATATTTAAACTGTTCCTACACAGCACAGACAGTGCACGGTTTCTATGTAGGAAAACTTCAGATAATGCCTGTGTGACCTTCTGTAACTACACCTACACTACCTGCCTCACACTGTAAAGTCTCACCACTGAAAAGGTGGCGAGACAAACATGGCTGCCATCCTACTCGTATCCTGTACTTCAGAGATTGAAATATATTGCACTGCTGCTGATGTATCCCAATCAAAGTGCAGATTACTTCCCTGGAACCCCTGGGTAACTTCCATGGAACGCTTACACCTATGTCATATTTTAGCTATATTCCCCTTGCAATACCCATTTAACTTCGGAATACTGCCTACACCTACGTCATGTCTTAGCTACACTCCCATGGAACATCCAGCTAACTCCCACAGAACACCTACACCTACGCCATGTCTGCAATCTACCTGACTAATAAATAGGGATGGGCGAATATGTTTATATTCAAATTCGAATGTTAGAACGAATGTTATTGTAGAAATTCGATTTACATAATAGAATGTTAATAAGAAAGAATATTCTTAAAAATTCTATTATCGAATGTTATTTACAGTTTTCGAATGTTACATACGAATTTGAATGTCACATTCGTATTCGAATGTCACATTCGAATGTCACATTCAAATTCGAATATTACATTTATAAAACACAATTGTAGACTAGAAATACTATTTCGAATTCGAATGTCACATTCAAATTCGAATGTCAAATTCAAATATTACATTTATAAAACACAGTATTAGACTAGAAATACTATTTCGAATTCGAATGTGACATTCGAATTCGAATGTCACATTCGAATTTGAATATTACATTTATAAAACACATTAGACTAGAAATACTATTTCAAATTCGAATGTTACATTTGAATTTGAATGTAGCATTCATATTTGAATATTACATTTATTAATCACAGTTGTAAACTAGAAATACTATTTTGAATTCGAATGTGACATTCAAATTCGAATGTGACATTCGAATATTACATTTACAAAACACAGTATTAGACTAGAAATACTATTTCGAATTTGAATGTTCGAATATAGAATTCGAAAATAGAATGTTAGAATGTTTTATAAACATTTGTAATTCGATTCGAACGAACAAATGTATCAAAATTCGTTTTAAATTTCAAATTTTTAGAAACATTCGCCCATCCCTACTAATAAAGTATAGAAAAATAAACTCCCTATAATAACTACAGGATTCTAATGACTAATTCCTTTATATAGTTAAAATGTTATGCATTATCATACGTAAGTATAGTTATTTTAGCTTGCTCATTTTATTATTTTAAACATAAACATATCGGGCTAGATTACAAGTGGAGAGCTAAATTATCACACGCCTGCAAATGGGCAAATTTGCCCATTTGCTGGTGCGTGATAATTAACCAGCAATTACAAGTGGCTGGTTATTGCTACTATGAGCTTGCTGTAGCAATTGGTGCTCCGAGAATTAACCATGGATTACATTTCTGGTTAATTTTCTTAAAGTGCCCCAAATGCAATAAAAATAGAGGGCATTCAATAAAATGTATTAAAAAAAATGTAACTTTTTTTTTTAATAAAAAATAATTGCACTAGGCAGTTTTGGGGTTTTAAAGTTGGTGGGAGTGGGGTACTGAAAATTGCCTTTACATTGAAGTCTATGGGAACTGTGTGTTCCCATAGACCGCAATGTAAATATATATGCTTATATTTTTATGTGTTAATATGTGTATATACACATATTAACACATAAATATATATGTATATATTTATATACATATATATTTAAAAATTCTGTCCATCGCTGGGCTACTTATTACCTTCGCTGAGCAAGGTTCTGATGAAGCGCAATCTCGTGAGTGCAATGCTTCCTAGCAATGTGAACGTGAGCTTGTGTTCAAATTGCAATTTACTTGTAATACCAGTGCACATTATTGTGTGCTGGTATTACAAAGTGGAGCGCTAATACCGCTTGCATGCAAACAATATTTAGCACTCCACTTGTAATATTGCCCATCATTGGCTGGTTTTAACTTCCTGCAACAATTAAGTGAAGGTTAATATAAATAATTTGTGTGTAAGTGGTTTTACTAAATCAAATGTTAGCTCTTTATGAACTGGCGAAAAAAAGGAAGCCGGAAATCATCTGAGATTCATTAAATAATTTCTATTGGTCAGATCTTAAGGATTAGAATGGGGTTGTCCACATCTTGAATGTATTTTCAATTGTTAAACAATATAATTTGAGAAGTTTAAATATATTCTGATAAGGTGTTCGGGATAGCAATTTACTTTTACTGTATAGCACAAGCTCATTGGTCAATTACAGCTTCAGTTACTACTAATGCTTACTACTGATTATTTTTAACACCTTTCAAAAATAGTTTCTGAGAATAAAATGGAGCACAATATTTTACTTGAGGGGGAATTTACTCCAATTAATTTTCTGTATTGTTACAGAATCTGCATAGTTCAGTATACTGATGCCATATATTACAGAGATTGTTGATGACTGAAATGCTAATATATTCATTAATAAAATTAATATGTGTAAAAAAAATGGGTAGCTCAGTGGTGCAAATAATAAAGATAAATTATTTTACCCACACATACAGTACATAAGACTTATTTCTAATGCCAGTAACAGAAGGGGAAAAGTTGACTGAAACATACATATTAATAAATAAATAGAAAAAATTATAAATTGCCAATAATAGTAATACCTCTCATTAGCTATATCACTAGGTGAGCCACCATACCTGTTTTAAGACAGTTGTATGCATAAATTAAACCACAAATCAGATGTAATGGCTTAGACTTTAAAAAGACACACTAGAAGCATGTTAACTCATCCAATAACTAGACAACAACACATGAGCTATTCAGCACTAATAGTGACTGTAAGATAAATGGGAGACTATTATTATTATTTATTTATAAAGCGCCAACAGATTCCGCAGCGCTGTCCATGGGTACAAAGATAAAAGTACAGTACAATACAATATAAAAGACACCAGACAAAGTTTAACAAACAAATACAGGTAGAATTGAGGGCCCTGTTCCCGTGGAAACTTACAATCTAAATGGGTAGGAGGGTGAGAAACAGGAGGTGGGGACTGCAAAGGTGAGAATGATGTTAGCGTGGAGTTAGATGAGGGCAGCAATTAGGCAAGTGGAATTAATTAGTTACTGATTTGGTGATAGGCTTCCATGAACAGAAAGTTCTTTAGGGAGCGTTTAAAGGAGGAAAGGTTAGGGGAGAGTCTGACAGCTCTAGGAAGTGCATTCCAGATGGTTGGTGCCGTAGTCCTGTAGCCTAGCATGGGAGGAGGTGATGGTAGAAGATGCAAGGAGCAGGTCATTGTTGGATCTTAGGGGGCGGGCTGGAGTATATTTGTTGATGAGTAAGGACAGGTAGGGGGGATGCATTGGTAAGGGCTTTGTAGGTCAGAGTGAGAATTTTGAATTTAATTCTGCTGTGGATGGGGAGCCAGTGAAGGGACTCGCAGAGAGGTGCAGCAGATACAGAGCATCGGGAGAGGTGGATTAGTTAGTAGGTTATTACAGTAGTCAAGTCAGGAGATTACCAGGGAGTGGATTAGATGTTTAGTAGTTTCAGCACTCAGAAATGGATGAATTTTGGAGATATTGCATAGGTGGTTGCGACAGGAGGAAGAGAGCAATTGGATGGGGGGTATGAAGGACAGATTGGAGTCAAGTGTAACTCCTAGGCAGCGGACTTGGGGTGATGGGGAGACAGTGATTGAAAAGTTAGGAACCAGGGTAGAATTAGAGGGGGGGATTAGAAGAAGCTCAGTCTTGGACATGTTGATTTTTAGGTGGTGAGAGGCCACCCAAGACAAAATGCCAGATAAGCAGACACTGATGTGAGAAAGGACAGAAGGAGAGAGTGAAGGGGTGGATAGGTAGATCTGATTATCATCAGCATAGAGGTGGTAGTTGAAGCCATAGCTACTGATAAGTTTACCCAGTGAGGATATATAAATAGAGAAGAGTAGAGGACCCAGAACAGACCCTTAAGGTACTCCAACAGACAGAGGCAATGAAGAGGAGGAGTCGCCAGCAAAGGAGACAGAAAAGGACCTATTAGAGAGATAAGAGTGGATCCCGGAAAGGGCAGTGTCAGAGAGCCCAAGGGAGCTGAGAGTCCGTAGGATAAGGGGATGGTCAACGGTGTCAAAGGCAGCAGACAGATCAAGTAAGATAAGTATTGAGTAGTGGCCATTTTTTTTAGCAGAAAGAAGATCATTACTAACCTTGGTGAGGGCAGTCTCAGTTGAGTGTTGGGAACGGAAGCTAGATTGCAAGGGGTCAAGCAGTGAGTTGGAGGACAAGAAGTGATGTGATATGATTCCTGATAAAAACAGTCCTGACACGGATAATGATATTGACTGCAATACGGAAAACATCCACTTACGATACATAGCCTTGAAGATTCACCACCTCTGAACGTTTCAACTCCGTGAAGTAGCAGGCACTTAAAGCGCTTACCTCCAGTTCACCTGCGTTCCTCCTATGTGTTCCAGTAACGGTCACATCCAGGTTAGGGTTCACTGTCTCGAGAGCCTGATGGATCAGTCCAGCAAACAGTTGATTTGAAATTATCCAATAAGACACGGTCAAAATTCTAATAAACCACATATCCTTTCTTTTACAACAAGACTGTCAGTTGTAACTGTGTATAAAACTGTTGAAGGGACAGTCTAGTCAAAATTAAACTTTCATGATTCAGATAGGGCATACACTTTTAAACAACTTTCCAATTTACTTTAATTATTACATTTGTTTGTTCCCTTGGTGGTATTTTTGAAAAACTAAACCTAGGCAGGCCCAAAATGATTTCTAAACCGTTGAAAACTGCCACTTAGCTTGAGAGCATTTTGAAAGTTTTTTACAGTTAGACAGTACTAGTTCACGTGTGTCATATAGATAACATTGTGCTCACTCCCGTGGACTTATTTAGGAGTCTACACTGATTGGCTAAACTGCATGTCTGTCAAAAGCACTGAGATTAGGGCAGTCTGCAGAGGATTAGATACAAGGAAATCACAGAGGTAAAACATATATTAATATAACTGTGTTGGTTATGCAAAACTGGGGAATGGGTAATAAAGGGATTATCTATCTTTTTAAACAATACAAATTCTGGTGTAGACTGTCCCTTTTAAGTTTCTTTAAAATAAACTGAGACCTTCATGCATTTGTCTAAAATGATGATGAATCTAAATTAAAATAAAACACGGTTCAAAGAAAGAGGTTAGGCTTAAAAGCTTACAAATTGTACCTTTGTTTTGTTATTTGTAATAACCGATTTTGTTTTTTATAATGCTTGCTCTGAGTCATAAAAGTTTCATTTTGACTTTAATGTCCTTTTTAACAGGCTAATTGTACTTCCAGCATAAGATGAAGTCTCACTGGAAATAGATGCTCTTTCCCACACATTTATCAGAAAATGTATAAGAAATATGAATTATGGAAATATATATTAAAATGTGTATGGAGATATCCAGTGCCATAAATGTATATCCCTTTAACTGACGTATCTGGAGCAGAATAAAAACAACTAAAAACAAATACATATATTCACTGTATTCTAAATAACTAAATATAGTGATATTATTTATTTATTTACTTATTTTATTTATTTATTCATTCATGTACTTCTTTTGCGCCATTTTTATAGTCCCAAACCAAATATAATGATACTAATAATAATAATATTTACTTTATTGAAATAAATAATACTTGTATGCTGTTCCTTTCTTTTGTATGGTTTCTCTATATGACTTTCTTCTGTAACACTCATATGGATGATGGAAGATTAGTAGAAACCGTATTCATATGAGAAGAATGTGCCTGTCTCACTTGGTAGAGATGAGGAATTGGAGGCCAGTAGTGGGGTCTATGCATTCCTTAATTTATGCAAGACAACTGTAGGGATGTATTGTGTGCTGCTGTTGGGAACATACCATGAATGTTATTTTCTCACATTAGTCAAGGATTTCGTGATGCTTGATGAAGGTTCTCAAGGAATGCAAACAATTCCTCTATGAAATTTAAAATCTGTTGTGTGGTTCCACCTGTTTGGGCTTTGGAAAATGTACAAAACACTAAGGTGGCACAATGTTGTCTGCAACTTGATATGGGGACATTAGGGAAATATTTGGGCAGATCCAAAGGGGATTACAGCAAGTATTAGGTCACAATGCAAAATGGGATTTAAATAAATCAGCGTTTAGGTCTAGGCATAAAAGACTAATAAACAGCTCACCTGGTATGATCCTGGGAACCTGTTTCAGGAACAATGTCATGATTATGTATCAAGGCAGGACAATAAAAAGGTATTAAATAGGGTTTGTTTTTTGTTGTTGTGTCTTATTTATATTATATATATTATATTATATATATATTATATTTATTTAATTATAGATGTTAAGAATGGATAATGATGTAATTCAAATATGGCTTATCAGTGAAGGCAAAGCACTGTAGTCAAGGGGTTCATGCAACAGTTATAGCGAGGCCTATATAACTATTGCTCTTGATGGCTGCTGTCTGTCAGACCAGGATTTCAGCATCTCTCTGTCTGCAAGTGAGTTTAACCCTGGTTACTGCTAGAGAGGATATTATTATATCTTTATATAGGACATTCCAGTGCTAACTGTTCTGAGGGGCTATGTCCTCCCATTGTAATGGGCAAAATAGTTTGACACTAAATACAGTTAATTAGAAAAAAAATATGTATATACTTTAAAAACAAAACCCCTGAGGTCAGTACTGTTTACACACCTACAGATGCTGAGTGTGTATGGGGCAGTTAGGAGGGGCCATGTGAGGGGCATCTGGGACAGTTAAAGGGACATGAAACCCACATTTTTTTCTTTCATGATTTAGGCAGAACATACAACTTTCTAATTTACTTCTATTATCTAATTTTCTTCATTATCTTGATATTCTTTGCTGAAAAGCCTATCTAGATAGGCTTAGTAGATGCCTCGTGTGATTGGCTCACCGGAAGTAAGTGCAAGCCATATCCCTTGCCCCAGCATTATTAATTTAAAAAAATATATAATACATGTATTAATTAATGCAGTTACAAGTAACACAGTAACATGGCTTACTTTTTAACAAATGATGCAGGTGCATGCAAAAACAAAAAAAAATAACCCAAAAACATAGGGTCAGATTATTAGTTGCACGCTAACAGTAGCGCAAAAATGATATTGGGTTTATCGCGCCTGTTTGTGCGCACTCGAAGTAGCGCACTTATTACAATTTGAAAGTAAAGGCGTTCACTTTAACGTAGTTGAATTTAACTCACGTCGGGATAGCACAACCTCAGAGTTCTGCTTGACTGTTACGCTCAAATAAATAGTTGCACAAAACACATAAAAATGACATGTAAAAGTACAGTTACACTCATAATAACACCATCTTATAAAAGTATTTTAAAAAACTATTGCACAAAAAAAGTTAAAAGTGCTCAAAGATAAGAGATCTCAGGTGTTAGGGAAACAAAAGGCAGGCAAAGGGTTTTAACATAGAGATACATATACCATATATCTAACTATGCATATGTATGTATATATTTATATATGTCTATATTTGTGTATATATGTATTTATATATGTACAGTATATATGTATTTACAAACATATATATGCATATAAACACATAAATACATATGTAGACACACACACATATATATATATATATATATATATATATATATATATATATATATATATATATATATATATATATATATATATGTGTGTGTTTGTGTGTGTGCATTGGAGCCCTTTGCAGTCAAGTAGATGAAAACATGTAAAAGCAAATGTATGCAATATTTATATTTAATAAAGGTTTTAACAATGTATTTACTGTAAATATTTCACATTACATAGCAGAATATGTTCTATGTATTTATAAATAGATATTCCTATATATCTCTCTATATATCTATACCTATATATAATCATCTATGTGTATAGGTATAGATATATATTCTACCAAAATACAATCAGATATATGTAGAAATATGTATTTATGAATAAATAGAACATATTCTGCTATGTGAAGAACAATGGAATGTGAAACATTCATATTTTTATGTTTAATTAGCGAATTTAGGAATATGCAATCGCGTTAGTAGGGTGTTAGGTTTTTCACTTTTTTTGCTCTATTGACTTCTATAAAGGAATAGTTTAACATGTTCTTAGTTTGGCTTTTTGCGTGCACCGGGTTAGTGTGCAAGCGATAACTATATACTTTTAACTTGTAATACCCGTGCTACCCAAGGCACGCAAAAAGCTTACTTCTAGTGCAATTAGTGCGCGATCTGGAGTGATAAATAGCACTCCACTCATAATCTAGCCCATATCCTCCTTTTTAAAAATATCTGCCCCAAAAATACCTGGCTTCTTTTGGGCTGGCTCCTAAATTTTGAACATATTTGTTACACTGTATTAATATGACAAAGAAAATTTGATAATAGAAGTAAAATATTGGATACTTTTTGAATCAAGGTTTGACATCCCTTTAACTTACTCTTAACATCTCTGGAATCTAGGACCTAAGTGTATACTGTTGCTGCCACATCCCATCCCTTGGCTTACTGTGGGCTAGATTACAAGTATCACTCTAACTATTGTGAGCGAGTGAGATCAGGTGTTTGCGTGCAACGGAAATAGCGTTTGTATTACAAGTTGAAAAAGCAAACATGACTGCAATATATAATTTTACGCTTGTTGGGTTAGCATGACTGAAAATCTTGGGTAAAGCATAGTGTGTTAAAAACTAGCGCAGCGAAGGAAGTAAGTTGCGCAGCGATGGGCAACAAATATAAATATATATGTATGTTCTTATATACATATATACTGAATATTTATTTGTTAATATGTGTATATATAAGCAAATGCATATATATTTACAGTTTAATCACAGTCCACATAGATTGCAATCTAAAGGCACTTTTCTTTTCTAGCATCCCACCCCCGGCACTTTTAACCCCTTATAACTGCTTTTAGCAGTTATGTTTTTAAAAAATAAAGATGCTTATTTTTATTTATTTTTAAACCAAAACACACCACTTTTGGGGGGCAGTTGGGAGATATCTAGAAACTTAATCAGAGATCTGATCTCTGGTTAATTTTCTGAGCACTAATTGCTACCGCAACTTAGCTCGCGATAGCAATAACCAGCTATTATAATGGCTGGTTATATTAATTAGCTGAAAGGAGAAGAAAGGAGACAAGTGCAGCCTGATTCAGGTACAGATTTTTTTATTGTACGTTAAGTGAGCACACTCCAAATGGCTACTTACAAAAGATAAAAACAATAACAGCACCCTCTTCCTCACTCGGTTCCATACGGCTGTGGTAGG